>NC_044041.1:18166147-18262103 GCF_901765095.1 Microcaecilia unicolor
AGACTAACATCTTATTTCACATAGGTCACGTCAGCCGAGGTTTGAACAAGCGGACCTAGAGGTAAAATATTCTCTAATATTGTAACCATTCTCCTGTGCTTGTGTTGACAGCCTGGCAGTTCTGAAAGCGAGTTTTCTCTGCAGGAAACTTGTGGTGGCTCACCAGTTTTCGGTACAGCATAAAAAGCGTTCTTTTAAATTTACGTCAACAAATTTTATTTTTGTTACATTTGTACCCCGTGCTTTCCCACTCATGGCAGGCTCAATGCGGTAGGCAATAGAGGGTTAAGTGACTTGCCCAGAGTCACAAGGAGCTGCCTGTGCTGGGAATCGAACTCAGTTCCTCAGGACCAAAGTCCACCACCCTAACCACTAGGCCACTCCTCCACACAACATTCCATGTAGAAGTTGGCCCTTGCAGATCACCAATGTGGCCGCGCAGGCTTCTGCTTCTGTGAGTCTGACGTCCTGCACGTACATGCAGGACGTCAGACTCACAGAAACAGAAGCCTGCGCAGCCTTCTACATGGAATTCCATGTAGAATCTCCAATAGTAGCAACATTCCATGTAGAATCTCCAATAGTATCTATTTTATTTTTGTTACATTTGTACCCTGCGCTGTCCCACTCATGGCAGGCTCAATGCGGCTTACACGGGGCAATGGAGGGTTAAGTGACTTGCCCAGAGTCACAAGGAGCTGCCTGAGCCTGAAGTGGGAAGCAAACTCAGTTCCTCAGGACCAAAGTCCACCACCCTAACCACTAGGCCACTCCTCCTGTCTTTACTTACCAATCTTATGAAAGTTGTGGTAGTTCTGGTCGCCTCATCTCAAAAAAGATATAAAGGAATTGGAGAAGGTGCAGAGAAGGGCGACAAAAATGATAAAAGGGATGGGACGACTACCTTATGAGGACAGGTTAAGAAGGCTAGGACTCTTTAGCCTGGAGAAAAGGCGGCTGAGGGGTGATATGATAGAGGTCTACAAAATAATGAACGGGGTAGAGCGGACAGATGTGAAGCGTTTGGTTACGCTTTCTAACAATAATAGAACCAGGGGACACAAGATGAAATTAGAATGTGGTAGGTTTAAAACAAACAGGTGAAAGTTTTTCTTTACTCAGCGTGTAGTTGGACTCTGGAACTCATTGCCGGAGAAGGTAGTGACGGCAGCTGGCCTTGCTGAGTTTAAAGGGGGTCTGGACAGATTCCTGAAGGAAAAGTCCATTGAACGTTATTAAATTTTGGGTTTTTTGCCAGGATCTTGGGGCCAGGATTGGCCGCTGTCGGAGAGAGTGCTGGGCTTGATGGACCTTTGGTCTTTTCCCAGCGTGGCAGTGCTTATGTAGGTTCCTTGTATAGACCAGGGGCGTAGCCAGATTTTGGCGGGAGGGGGGGGTCCAGAGCCCGAGGTGAGGGGTCACATTTTAGCCCCCCCCCCGGCACTGCCGACCCCCCTCCCCGCCATTGCTGATACCCTCCCCACCATTGCTAACCCCCGCCACTGCCACCACCAACAACTTTGACCCCCCCCCCCCCCCCCAACGACGACCCTCTCGACACCCCCTCCCACCGCCAACCCTTCCCTGCCGCCGCCGTCGCCTACCTTTGCTGGCGGGGGACCCCAACCCCCGCCAGCTGAGGTCCTCTTCTTCCTTCGTTCTGTTTCTGAGTCTGACGTTGCTGGACAAAACATCTTAAAATGATCCAAAAAGGAATTGGAAATGTTTTCTGTACACACCCTAAAGTCTTTTCATGAAGCTAAAAGGATGGCCAGCCAGAATATTTGCATTTTGTCTTGTTTCCTGTGTGATTTGGGAGAATTTCTGGGTTTATTATTTTTTTTTTGGGGGGGGGGGGGGTGTTCCCTCTGTTGTGTCTTCATGGGAGATGACACAATTTTCTGGTCCCCTTCCTATGGCCCCTCACCCCCTCCCTGGGATCCAAACTCCCCTTTCCGACCCTTCCAACCCCTCCTCCTGAGACACCCCACCCCCAGGCTTACCTTAATGCCCCGGTGCAGTTTCCCAAGTCCAGTCTTGGAGTAGCCGAGGTGAGGGGGCACATTTTAGCCCCCCCCCCCGGCACCGCCGACCGCCCCCCCCCCCCCCGCTGCCACCACCAGCACCAATTTTGAATCCTCCCCTCCCGCCGCCAACCCTCCCCCGCTGCCGCCGTCGCCTACCTGTGCTAGCGGGAGACCCCAACCCCCGCCAGCCGAGGTCCTCTTCTTCCTTCATTCTGTTTCTGAGTCTGACGTCCTGCAAGAAAGAGATTTGCATGTAATGGAGGCAGTGCATGCAAATCAAGTTCATGCATATTCATTGTGGATATCCTGAAAACCGGACTGGCAAGGGGTACTCCAGGACCGGACTTGGGAAAGAAACAGTGCCCTATTGGTTCAGCAGGGGGTCGTTGGGGCAGGAGTGATGCCTGTTTGCTCCTAGTATCATGAGACTAGGAGGAAAGGTTGCTTCTGCCTTATTGAAATGGGTATTGCTCCTGCCCCAACAATCCCTTGCTGGACCACCGGGGCACTTATGTAGGCCTGGGGGTCCTACAGGGAGGACAGTGCTTATAAGGGGCAGCTGCGGGGAAGGGGGGGTTTGGATTTCAAGGTAGGGGGGAGCTGTTATTTGCAAATGAAACCCTGACCAATTTTCATTTGCCAACAACAGGGGAAATGTCCTTGATGATAATAATGTCTTTTTTTATTTATTTATTTGTTACATTTGTATCCCACATTTTCCCACCTACTTGCAGGCTCAGTGTAGCTTACATGGTACCGTATCGGCTTTCGCCGATTCCGGTATGAACAAATACAAGGTGATATCTGTCGAGCAGGCACTGTCTCTTCATGTTCAAGTGTACAGCACTGCGTACGTCTAGTAGCACTTTAAAAATGATAAGTAGTAGTGATATTGTGGTAGAATAAGGTTCATGTGTGATAGACACATTGGGGGATCTTAGAGAGGAAGAGTTAAGTATGTCCATTACGTTCTTTGGTTTCGTTGTGTTGCAGGTATTCGGGCTTTTATGTTGGGTCGGTGGGGTATGCTTTTTTGAACAGGTATGTTTTTAGTAATTTCCAGAAATTTAGGTGGTCATACGCTGTTTTTACGGCTTTTGGCAGTGTGTTCCATAGTTGTGCACTTAGGTAGGAGAAACTGGATGCATACGTTGATTTGTATTGAGTCCTTTTGCAGTTTGGGTAGTGGAGATTTAGGTATGTTCGTGCTGATCTTGTTGTGTTTCTGGTTGGCAGGTCTATCATTATTTACGGGGCTTCACCGTAAATAATTTTGTGAACCAGGGTGCAGATTTTGAAAGCAATACGTTCTCTGATTGGGAGCCAGTGCAGTTTTTCTCGGAGGGGTTTGGCGCTTTCAAACGCGTTTTTCCAAATATAAGCCTGGCTGCTGTGTTTTGAGCGGTCTGAAGTTTCTTTATGATTTGTTCTTTGCATCCTGCATAAATTCCATTGCAGTAGTCCGCATGGCTTAGTACCAGGGGTGTGCTGGTAAATTTTTAACAGGCTCTTTCTCCAGACATCTCCTGCTCTGCAGTTGGAAGGGCCAGGGGTGGCCGGGGGGTGGGGGAGGGAGGGGGGAGCAACAGTTGTCTCTCTCTCCTCCCTACCTTCGTGCAGGCACACTAGGCATACCTTTGCTGGCAGCCAATAAATGGACTGCCACCACTCCCAAGGTCTTCCTCTGAGCAGCATGCTGGAACTTCTCACACATGCTCGAGAAATCCCAGCTTGCTGCTCAGAGCTGGAAACAAGGAGCGGGGAGCAGCAGCAGTCTATTTACTTGGCTGGCAGGGCTCAGCATCCCCACCAGCAAAGTAAAAGAGAATTCAGCAGGGGCCCAAGCCCACATTTTGGGAGCCACTTGTTAAAGTAGCCATGGAGGGCCCTACTTTAACATCCGGCTCCCAAAATTCTTAAAAACTTAACAACCGGCTCTTGCGAGCCTGTGAGAGCCTGCTCCAGCACACCACTGCTTAGTACCATTAATTGTATCAGGTTGCGAAATATTTCCCTGGGGAAGAAAGGTTTCACACGTTTGAGTTTCCACCTTGAGTGGAACATTTTCTTTATTGTAGATTTCGCTTGGTTCTCTAGTGATAGGTTCCGGTCGATTGTAACACTGAGAATTTTCAGGCTATCTGAGATAGGAAGGGTGTAACTTGGGTTATGTTTGTGGGTTTGTTTGTATGTATTGTATTGTAATGTCCCTTCCCTAGTAGCTAATGTGTTGCTTTTTTCTTCGTTTAGTTCAAAAATGTTTGTGTTGAGACATTTGCATTTCCAGCGCTGGTTTGCTACTGTGAGCTGAATTGCAGCCCTTGGTTCCACTTTCAAGGAAACTGATGTTGTGGGATACTGACCATTTCCGAAATCGGTCATCACACTGTGTTGCATTTAATGTTGGAACTTAACTGAGCTAATCCCTCAAACACTGTGGAAAGTCACTTTCAGTGAAGCGTTTGGCAGAGAGCGAGAGAAATCCTTTTAAAAGCAGAGCTCAGCATGTCTGTTTTAACAGTCTGATAGATTTTTGCCTTGAGCTTATCATGGAAATCATCACACTGCCATAATAGATATTACATTTATCTGTGCCTGTCTAGATTAATGCAATGTTGTATTAGTGTCCAATATGCTCGCTGTGATATGTTTGTGGGTGTCTGGGTATAAATATATCTATATCGATTTATATATTGCATAATACATGGTGTCTGGAAAAAGCGGGATCCCATCCATAGTTTCAAAATACTTTGCAATTGTTTAAACATTTACCCCCCTCTTTACTAAGCCGCACGGCTCTCTCCCTACATTCCTCCCCAGGAACTCCATTCAGTGGGTAAATCTCTCTTATCTGCACCCTTCTCCTCCACCGCTAACTCCAGACTCCGTTCCTTTTATCTTGCTGCACCATATGCCTGGAATAGACTTCCTGAGCCGGTACGTCAAGCTCCATCTCTGGCCGTCTTCAAATCTAAGCTAAAAGCCCACCTTTTTCATGCAGCTTTTAACTCTTAACCCTTATTCACTTGTTCAGAACCCTTATTTTATCATCCTCACTTTAATATTCCCTTATCTCTTGTTTGTTTGTCCTAATTGGATTGTAAGCTCTGTTGAGCAGGGACTGTCTCTTCATGTTCAAGTGTACAGCGCTGCGTACGTCTAGTAGCGCTTTAGAAATGATTAGTAGTAATAGTGGTTTAGCGAGCTTGAAGTGCTGGAGATCCATCCTTCTGAAAAATAAAGTACTCAGAAATGTCTTGAATTTCAGGCATAAGTTCTTGCTGCAGTAGGACGTTTTAGGGTTATTTGGGAAAATGTTGGGTTGGGGGGGGGGGGTCCCTTAGAGTAATCCTGAAGTCGTCATCAGCCTGAGACATTCCTTGTTTTTCATAAGATCTCATTTCTGTAAGATTCTTACAAAGCAAGGCAATTCTCCGTCCGTGCTCAAACAAAACCATCCAAATTTTCAGCTGCTGTTCCAATGCCATCTTCAAACACTGCCAATTAATTTATGGTGTTTTTCCCGTTTCAGTACGCTTTTTCTAACCTCTTTATGTGGGCTTGATTTATGACCGAGACTGGTTGGTTTCTTTCTTGAGGTTATGTATTTTCCTTGTTTTCTAATTAGAGTGTAATATCTCAAAAATACTTAAAAGGAAAGAGTTATGCTGCTCTTTGAGAAATTCTTAGATTGTATGTTTATTTATTTATTGGGATTTATTATCAGTCTTTATAAAGAGATTCAGCAGGTACGGGCTTGACATAAAACTTACAGTTTTGTTAACAGTATAAACAATAGTAACGTGAACAAAAAATAAGCATGAATAGAATCGGGGGTCTTTTACAAACCGGTGCTAATGTTTTTAGGTCGTGCTAAAAATCAGCTGGCGGTAAATGCCGAGATGCCTATTATCCCTCGGATTATATACAGTGGGACTTAAGTTACATACGTAAATCCAGTCACCAAGCAATTATTGACACTAGGGGCGTAGCCAGACTTCGGCGGGAGGGGGGGTCCAGAGCCCGAGGTGAGGGGGCACATTTTAGCTCCACCGGCTATTGCTGACCGACCCCCGCCGCCACCACCACCAACTTTGACCCCCCTCCCGCCGCCCCTCTCGACCCCCCCTTCCTGCCGCCAACCCTCCCCCGCCGCCACTGTCGCCTACCTTTGCTAGCGGGGGACCCCAACCCCCGCCAGCCGAGGTCCTCTTCTTCCGGCGCAAGGTTTCTGAGTCAGAATGAGACTCAGAACGAAGCCTTGAACGTGCACGAGGTCAAAGAAACAGAACGAGAGGACCTCGGCTGGTGGGGGCTGGGGTCCCCTGCCAGCAAAGATAGGCGACGACGGTGGTGGGTTGACGGCAGGAGGGGGGTCGAGATGGTCGTAGCTACGTCACTGATTGACACTGATTAGCGTTAATTAGAATTTGCATGCACAACCAAGGGCCCTGTCTACTAAGCCGCGCTGTAGGCGTGCTAAATTTTTAGTGCACGCTAATGGCTAGTGTCTCCAGCATTAGCGCAGGCCAATTTTTATTTCCTGCTAAAACGTTACCGTGCCTACAGTGAAGCTTAGTATATTCTAAGTCACACAGTTGTAAAGGAGACAGGGCCATAGGCGCGGCGTGGGCATTTCTAAAATCTATGCGCATTGCTATAAAATACACCGGCTCCACACCTAATTTAAGCATCTGCATTTACACCAAGTTGTACTTGACGTAACTTCCAATGACTAAATTTAGTCACACAGATGTTCGTTCGCTGTCTTCTATAGACCACACAGAACGTTAGGCATATTTTATAGAATTTAGGCGTACTTTATAGAATACACCTAGGTGTATTTTTTTCCCCACTTGGAACTTTCAGGCGCCATATATAGAATCTAACCCTATATTCCTATGGGCGTTTCAGTATTTACCGCCAGCTGATTTTTAGCGCAAGATAAAAACGTTAGCGCGGCTTTGTAAAAGGTATCAGAAATATAAACGTTTAACAGCAGTGTAAAACAATCAGACAACAGAAATATGCTAAATGTTATCAGATCAATAAATATCACCTCATGTTTTTGTTGATGACTTATTTCGGTGCGTTACATGTGAGAATGGTAAATCATAGCAAATTGATTTTGGCTTCACAGAAAAGCCACGGAGAGGGTTACTTTGTAAAACATTGTTGCATGTAAAACACTATTTTAGATGCCTGGATGTTCTCCTGTCAAATTAGGTGTGAACTAAAAGTACACTGAATGCAATTCAGCACATACTTTGATAGTATTTAATCCAACGCTCAGCTTCCCACATCCTCTGTTTCTAAGTTGTACTTTCTGTTTTACTGAGTGATTTTGGAGAGCCACCTGCCAATGGGAAGAATAATTCTGCCCTTGTTTGCTGTGTAATTACTTGACTGCTGAATCTTGAGTCTGGATGGTATGGTGGTGAATTTCTATTAATTTAATTTACTGGTTTGAAAACTGACAGGGAGCAGGTATATTTTGCTAGATTAATGACCTTATTGAGGTCACAGTACTTCCAAGTTTCCAAGTTACCTGAATATATGTAAACCGCTTTGAATGTAGTTGCAAAAACCTCAGAACGGCGGTATATCAAGTCCCGTTTCCCTTTCCCCCCTTTATTTTCATTTACTATTTTACTATGATCTGTTCAACAACAAGAGCAGCTTGTAACCAGTCATAAGCAGAAGGGGACGGGGCGTCGAGAGCCTACTGGGAGATGTGCTGTCATGTTTAGCAGGTGTTCGGCTTTCGTTTGAAAAAGAGGTGTGAAATATTTAAAAGGAAAAAGGCAAGTCTAGGCTCTGCTGGACCTTTCCCCTGTAAAAGCACAAATAACCAGGTCTGTGCATTTCCCTCCAGGATTAGGCGGCCCTCATCGAGACACGGGGTGTAATTTACTGCTTATTTTGCCTTGCAGTTGCTGCACTTAAGGAGGGGGGGGTTATCGCTGCGCTTCAGCGACTAATAAAACCTGCCACTTCATCTCATGCCAGAGCAGCGGTGGGAGAAATGGCAACGGCAAGACTCTAATGGAGACAGGTTGTGAAAGGGGAGTCAGAATAAATACTTGTAGCAATTAAGAATCTCCAGTGCTGACCCAAAAGCAGCTGATCAAAACGAATCCTGGTTGACAGTTTGAATGCAGAGTGTACAACATTCAGATATGATTTATGCTGTAGGGGACTTATTTTATAAAGGTGCTTTCATAGAAAGATGACCGTTCCAACCTGTTTAGAAGGGTGTGTGTTGACGTGAAGGCATGAACTTTGCTTCAAGACATAGCCAGGGTCTAGTCTGGAGAGAGTATTGCAAGTAGGCGTCTACTTAGCCTCTGAAACCAGGCACCCTGGAAATGACTGAAAGTGTAAACTAGGGCCTGGTCCTTATCATTCTTATTAAATGGGTCACGATCAGAATCACTTTCTATATTACTAGCAGTATTAGCTTGGCTATTTTAACAGCATCATAAGAATAGCCATGCTGGGTCAGACCGATGGTCCATCTAACCCAGTTTCCTGCTTCCAACAGTGGGTTAATCCAGATCACAAGTACCTGGCAGAATCCCAAATAGTAGTGAGATTCTGGAATCTGATCCCAGGTCAAGCAGTGGATTCCCCATCTCTATCTCAATAGTAGACTATGGGCTTTTCCTCCAGGAACTTGTCCAAACCTTTTTTAAACCCAGATACACAAACTGCAGTTACCACATTCTCTGGCAACGAGTTCCAGAACTTAGCTGTTTGTTAAGAGAAAAAATATTTCCTCTTATTCATTTTAACCGTGTAAATTCATTGAGGGGTCCTTTTACTAAGGTGCATCGAAAAGTGGCCTGTGCTGGTGTAGACGTGAGTATTGGACACGCACAGGTCCATTTTTCAGTGCGCCTGCAAAATAGGCCTTTTTTTTTGACCGACAATGGATGTGCGGCAAAATAAAAATTGGTGCGTGTCCATGTTGGGCCTGAGACCTTTCTGCCACCCATTGACCTAGCGGTAAAGTCTTAACGCATTAACCGGCAGTTATGGTCTATGCACATACAATGCCAATTACTGCTCGGTTAGCGCCGTGTGCCGTAAAACTTCCCATGAGCTTAGTGGAGTGTCTCAGAGTCTTTGTACTTTTTGAAAGAGTAAAAAATCGATACGTTTACCCATTCTGTGCCACTCATATGAGAGGAGTACTCTGAAGGGGTATAGCATAAGGAATTAAGGGAGAAGAGACTGCAGCAGGGAGGGGGTTGCGGCTGGCATGGAGGGGAGGGAAGGTTAAAGGGGGGGGGGATAGGAAAGTTAATTGTTTCATTTTCTTCTGGTTACAAGATGTAATTGGTGTATTGTTTTACTGTGGGGTGCAGTATTTGTTTCCATTGAGTCGCTGAAGGGGCAGCACTGAGTCCATTTCAGCTTCAATTTGTAATGGGTGGTTGGGGAGGGTTTTGTTGGTGGGAGGAGGGGGGGTAACATACCATTCATGGTACTTATGATAGTTGGTTGTTGTACTGTTTGGGAAGGTTGAGGTTTTGTACTCCACTAGGTTGTTAGAATGTAATAATATGCTTGATGGTCAAATAAAGATTTAATTGAAAAAAAACAACAACTCTACATGGATACTTTTTAAACCGTTACCTTTTTGTTGTTATTATGAAGACTTATGTTCATTTTCAAGGGGATGTGGTCACTTTCTGTTGACACTTCACAGTGTGGTCAACCTTCAGAAGGACTTATAGAAGCAGAGTATTAATAAGGCAGCAGCAGGGGGCCGTCAGCCTGGTAGGATGAGACATTCATTTACAACGTAATGTAGCATAGCATAAGACACCCTTATGTTTTATGCTGTGTGGTCATACTCTGGCTGTATAACTGGTAAACGTCTCTTCTAAATGTTTTCATCCATTAGACTGCTTTCTTTTTATTGGGAGCAACTTTTAAAGCAGTACTGAGGTTATTGAGGGACCCTTTTACTAAGCCACGTTGGCGCCCACGCGTGTCCAACGAGTGTCAAATTGGAGTTACTGCCCGGTTGTTTTATCATCCTCACTTTAATATTCCCTTATCTCTTGTTTGTCCTAATTAGATTGTAAGCTCTGTCGAGCAAGGACTGTCTCTTCATGTTCAAGTGTACAGCGCTGCGTACTCTAGTAGCGCTATAGAAATGATTAGTAGTAGTAGGTTACTGCATGGCCCTTGCCATAATTTCAATTTTGGCGTGTGGCCGCTATGCGCATCTGAACTATATTTTTTATTTTCTGATGCGCGGCAGCTACGCGTGTCAAGTGAAATTTGATGCTTGTAGACCATTGCCACCCAGTTACTGCGTGAGACCTTACCACAAGGCCAATGGTTGGCGGTAAGGTCTCAGACACAAAATAGACGCGCGGTAATTTTCATTTTGCTGCACATCCATTTTCGGGAGGGGGGGGGGGAGAGGGCTTTTTTACAGCCGTGCTGACAAATAATTCTGCACGCGCCCAAAACCTGTGCCTACACTACCGCAGGCCACTTTTTACCACGGCTTAGTGAAAGGACCCCTTATGTTGCAAACGCTTGTAGAAGTTCTTACTATTTCCAGAGCAATATGTTCTGTGAAAAGTTTTAATTATCTTTTTTTTTTTTTTGGACTAGCATTCCAGTTTTTGCAGTCTTTTCAGTTTACATAAATAAAAATTGTTTAAAGGATAGTTAAAATGAATGTATAGTTCATAAGTACATAAGTAATGCCACACTGGGAAAAGACCAAGGGTCCATCGAGCCCAGCATCCTGTCCACAACAGCGGCCAATCCAGGCCAAGGGCACCTGGTGAGCTTCCCAAACGTACAAACATTCTATACTGGAATTGTGGATTTTTCCCAAGACCATTTAGTAGTGGTTTATGGACTTGTCCTTTAGGAAACCGTCCAACCCCTTTTTAAACTCTGCTAAGCTAACCGCCTTCACCACTTTCTCCGGCAACGAATTCCAGAGTTTAATTACACGTTGGGTTTTCTCCGATTTGTTTTAAATTTACTACACTGTAGTTTCATCGCATGCCCCCTAGTCCTAGTATTTTTGGAAAGCGTGAACAGACGCCTTCACATCCACCTGTTCCACTCCACTCATTATTTTATATACCTCTATCATGTCTCCCCTCAGCCGTCTCTTCTCCAAGCTGAAAAGCCCTAGCCTCCTTAGTCTTTCTTCATAGGTAAGTCGTTCTTTTTGAACATCTTGTAATCCAAGGCTTTAAGGATAAAGAGATTTGAATGAAATGAAGATAACAGGATGCATCATTTTGTCAAGACAGAGCAAACAAAGGGAACAAACAACCTACCCCATTTCCATTTTTTAGGTGTATTTGCAGCAATCCTAGTATTTAGGCATCTTGCCGAAACGCAATTGTTTCTTTGTTGGCGCTGGGTGTGGTTTTTGTGATTTCATTATTTTGAATTTTATATGTTTGAATAAAAGTTTATTGTTAATTTTGTTCTTAAGTATTATTGGAGTATTGAGGGTTGGAGTGACAGATGACTGGAAATTGATTTGAGGTCCAGACTTGGAATAGCTTGGCACTATAGAAGGTCTTGTGACCCTGGGGCTCATTTTCAAAGCACTTAGACTTATAAAGTTCCGTAGGCTACTATTGGGCTCATTTTCAAAACAGAAAAATGTCTAAAAAGTGGCATAAAGCAGCATTTGGACGTTTTTCTCTGAAGTTCGTCAGAAGTGCATCCAAATCTCAAGGGGGCGTGTTCAGGGCGGAACTTGGGCATTCTTAAGACAGGCGTTTTCAGCCATAATGGAACAAAACAAAACCGTCCAGGACTAAAACTTAAGACGTTTTGAGCTTGACCTGTTTTTACAATGAATAAGGCACAAAAAGGTGCCCTAAATAACCAGAGACCACTAGAGGGAAACAGGAATGACCTCCCCTTGTTCCCCCAGTGGTCACTAACCCCCTCCCACCCCCCAAAAATGTGATTAAAAACATTACTTGCCAGCCTCAGGTCCATCAGAATAGCACGCAGGTCCCTGGAGTAGTGTATTCGTCGGTGCAGTGCACTGCAGACAGGTGGACCCAGGCCCCCATACCTTCCCCTACCTGTTACACTTGTGGAGGAAACTGCGAACCCTCCAAAACTCACCAGAACCCACATATAGGTGTCCCCTTCACCCGTAAGGGCTATGGTAGTGGTGTACAGTTGGGGGTAGTGGGTTTTAGGTGGCTCAGCAGACTAGGTAAGGGAGCAGTGGTGAGATGCGGAGTTTAAAAAAGGTATGGGCGGCTTCCTAAAGGAAAAGTCCATAGACCATTACTATTAAATGGACTTGGGGGGAAATCAAATTTGGATTATTAAAAGTTTTTTATATAAGCACCGTGTCTCTTTTGTTTCTAAAGGCCCTTTGTGCTGTTTTTTTTTTTTTTTTTGCTTGGGATAAGCAGTATAAAATGTTTTGTACTTTTTTGGGATCTTGCCAGGTATTTGTGACCTGGATTGGCCACTGTTGGAGACAGGATGCTGGGCTTGATGGACCTTTGGTCTTACCCATTTTACGAAGTTCACTGCAGTGCCCTCTAGGGTGCCCTATTGCTTTCCTGGGATGTCAGGAGGTCCAGTGCACTAAAAATGCTGGCTCCTCCTACATCCCAATGGCTTGATTTTCTGTGTTTTGCACTTCGACGTTTGTTTTTTTAGAAAATGGAGCAAAAAATAATACGTCCAAATCACAAAACCTTCTATTTTCGAAAACAAAAGATAGACGTTTTTCTTTTTTGAAAATGGCCTTCTTCGCTATTGAGATTTTGGACGTTTTTTTCAAAACATCTAAAGTCGGACTTGGATGTCGTACCGAAAATGCCCCTCCACGTAACTTTGTAAGTTGAAGTGCTTTGAAAATACGCCTGATGGCATCCTCCTTTAAGCTTATTTTTTGTGACTAGTGTATATATATATATTTTTTTTGTTTAGTTGTTTTTTTTTTTGTAAGAGTATTTTTGTTGGTGGTACCTATTACCTATTTCTTTTCTTTTTCATGGTCATTTTGTCAAGAAGCATCTAGACCAAAAGAAAACCTAAGCTGTATTGAATTGCATTTCACCTTTCACCTTGTCCTTACTTGGATTAAAATGCCGTTTCTTTTATAGAAAAGAAATGGAGGCTTTCTTATTTGAAGTGAAATAATTTGCACGGAAAAAGGTTGAGTTATGTTAAATCCCTTTCCCCCTGATAATCAATTGAAATCCACTTTGCAAAATTAACTGAAACCTAGGCGAAAAGAGAGCTAGTGGGAAAGTCAGAGGCCTGCTCCGCTGAGACTGCTTTAAGTGGACTTGCGTGTTTTATCTGCATCTGATGGGACGGCAGGAGTCGACTGAGGGAAGTCTCCAGAGAACGGAAAGGAATTCTGTAATTTAAAGGATGAACTGGAAAGCAATTACTTATGCCAGATAGGATAGATGAATTAAAATTGATGTTTGGCATCTGGACAATTAGAAAGATAAGTTCTTTGCAGTGCTTCTGTAGTTCAGAAATACCTTGGGTCTTCCAAGCTCTGTTGCCTAGTACAAAGAAAAATCAAAGCTAAAACGATGTCATGATAACAGTAAAGGGTTTAACTTGAACAAAAGCATCGTGGTCCTTTCCATTCTTGCACTGTCTGCATCTGCAGAACTATTTATCCTAGTGGCTGTGCTCCAGAACTGTGCAAAAGAGAGACACCCCCCCACACACCCAATTTAATAGCCTCCCCCACCACTGAATAGCTCCATACAATCACGTGGCATTCAGATTTGGGTTTTAAGCATTATAGAGCACAGATTTGCCAAATGTTTTTGTCTTATAGAGAGCGCTGTGTATATTGGCGCTGTGGGATCATTGGCTCTGTGCTAGTTTATCCTCTCATCCGTTGTTTGTACCTTTATCCTGTACTGTGGTGGTCTCTTCAAGGGCGTATCCAGACCGCCAATTTTGGGTGGACCTGAGCCCAAAATGGATGGGCACGGAATTCAGCCCCTCCCACCCACCCCCCACCCTCTGCTCTGCCCTCCGCTCTCCACATTCTGCCTCTCCCCCTACCCTCTAACACAAAATATTAAATACCTGAGCTGGGGGGATCCCCAAACTACACCAGCTGAATGTTATGACTGGAGAAATGTGAGCCCTTGTGCTCCGACTGAGCACGGCTAGGATGGAGTGACACCGCACTCGGTCAGGCAGCCAGACAACCCCTAGCTTCACCTGGGGAGCGACCGCGTTTCCCTGGGAGTTGAGCCCCCAGGTTCGGGCAGCCACCAGGACTTCTGGAACAGGCGGGGTTGCACGACCACTGACCAGACAGGCAGGCAAACAGACACAGTCCAAAAGCCAGGTAAATCCGTAGGGCAAAGAGTAGTCAAAAACAGTCCAAGGTCAAGGCAGGCAGCAAAACAAGCGAGGTCCGGGAAACAAGCCGAGGTCTGGAACACTGGAACTGACAGCAAGAAGCACCTGCGTGGACCTCAAACACAATTGAGGCCGAAGCAACAAAGGACTGAAGGCAGGGCCTTAAGTAGTGGAGGAATTAGGCTCAAGCATGTGCAGCTGATTCAAGATGGCTGCCCCCATCAGCAGAGGTGCCTTCGTCCAAATATGGGCTTCCTTCCTGACCTCGTTACTCCAAGATGGCTGCCCCCTCCTGAGCTAGCCAAGATGGCTGCTGTCCTTGATCCAACCAAGATGACGGCTGCCAGAAACAGAAAACAGAAGCAGACCCATCCTGGAGAAACCACATCCAAAATAGCCGGCTATCTCAGCCGGACTGCACCTGGCCGGCGAATCGGCTGCACAGGCCTGGAACCAGGTGAGGAACGTAACACTGAAGATTTCCTCCTCGGGCAGCCAGTGCTCTTCCAAACAACAGCTGGCATCACTTGACTTGAGCTGACACCGCTGATAGTAGTCCGTACGTGCTCAGTGCTTCCGCCTGGTGAAAACTGAGCATGTGCAGAGTGTGTGGTGCCAGCTCCCGTTTGGAAGAGCAATGGCTGCCTGAGGAGGAGGAAATCGTTTGGTGATGGGGTTTGGGGATTCCCACCAGCCACAGCAAGAGTGCCACAATTTTGGGAGGGCCTGAGTACAATTTGGGTGGACCACAGCCCACCCAGGCCCACCTGGAGCTACGCCACTGGCTTTCTTCTCCGCTGCTTTTTGCCAGTTGTTGTACGCTGCTTTGATGTGCCTGGCATTACAGGTGGTATATTGAACACCCAAAAACAAACATAAACATTGCTGGGTTGATGAATGTTACATTTAAAACAATAAAAGCTTGAGGCTTGGCAAAATGTGTGGCAGTTGAAGTTTAATGAAAAAAATGCAGTGATTTATTTAGGGTGCGGAAACGCAAAGGAGCTAAATATATTCTGGAGGGGCTGGGGAACATGCTGATACACTTGAATATTGAAGGGAGAGGCATGGGGTTATGAGCCGTATGTCTTGACCTAAGGGGGAGTGTGCTCAGGGCGGGTGTTAAGCAGGCTGGAGCACAGAAGGGGGCCCCCAAAGCCCATCAGCAGTGCCGTAGCGAGGGCTAATGGCACTCGGGGCGGTGCGACCCCCCCCCCCTCTGCGGCGCACCCCCCCCCCCCGGAGCGAACCCCCCCCCCCTCCGGAGCGCATTCTTACCTGCGGGAGGGCCGATCCGCCCCGAGTGCACGTCACTCGGAGCTGCGTCGGCCCCGCTGGTTCCCTGCTCTTTCTGCCCCGGAACAGGAAGTAACCTGTTCCGGGGCAGAGGGAGCAGGGAACCAGCGGGGCCGGCACCCCCCGAGCACATGCACCCGGGGCGGACCACCCCCCCCTTCCTACACCACTGCCCATCAGTAGTTAGACTTGGGGCTCCCTGTAACATAGGGACTGAAGTCAAATGCCCTGTTCGCACCTTTTTAACTGGAGGCCTGGGGGCATTAGAACAGGGTGGACCACATAGGTCCAGCTAGACCACCTAAATTTAAACCCCCTGTGTCCTGCTGTCGCCACTGATGCCACCTCTCCAGGCAGTAAAAGAAAGGGAAGCGACAGCCTTGAAGCCTTTGAGCTCCTGCATTCTTGAAGGCCCTGCCACATCCTGCGCTCATGGCAAAGGGAAGCATGCTTGGTGGGGGGGGGGGGGGGGGGCTGCAGCAGGTCTTTTGAGAGCACAGGAACTCAAAGGCTCCATGGTGCTAGCTTCCCTTTCTTTTATTGCCTCAGCTGCAGGCCCAGTAAGCTGAAGGGGCATTAGCTGAAAGTAGGGAGGGAGGTTTGAGGGGAATGGTAGACTGACAGGGATGTGAGAGGAGGGGAGTGGGAGATGTTGGATCACATGGGGGGGGGGGAAGGGAAGAGAATGTGGAGTTGCTGTACAATAGGGTTGGTGCTGGAGAGAGAAGAGAACAGGGGCATGCAATATGGAGTGCTGGAGAGAGTGAAAGGAAGAGAAAAGGGAGATGCTGAACATAAGGAGAGTGCAAAAAAAAGTGGCGATGGTAGACATAGGGCTTGAGTGTGGGATAGGGAGAAAGAAGGGAGATGCTGGACATTGGGAGGGGGGGTGGAGAGAGAGAAGGGCCTCTGGAGCTTTGAAGTTGGGCCTGATGCTGGGGCTGGAAGAAGGGTTTTACAAGCTGTTGCAGGGGCTGTCAGCAGGGGCGTATCTGCATGGGGCCACAGGGGCCTGGGCCCCCGCAGATTTCGCCCTGGCCCGCCGCCCGCCCCCCCCCCCCCCCCGCTGCCGTTTCTTACATTTGCGTCCGCTTCCTCCTGCGCCTTTAAAAATATTTCTTCAGCTGGCGGGGGACCCCAACCCCCGCCAGCCAACCCGAGATGACAACTTGCAGGTTCTTCCTCCGCCGTGGCCAACATGCTGGAGTTGAAAGTGTCTGAATCCAGTTCACCTCCAGTTCAAGTTGTCACCTCAGGTTGGCTGGCGGGGGTTGGGGTCCCCCGCCAGCTGAAGAAATATTTTTAAAGGCACAGGAGGAAGCGGACGCAAAAGTAAGAAACGGCAGCGGGGGACGGCTGGCGGCGGGAGGGGGGGTGGAGAGAGTCGTTGGTGGCGGTGGGGGTGGGGTCCAGTAATGGCGGAGGGGGGGAGTCGGTGGCGGCAGGGGGGGTAAAATGTGCCCCCTCCCTCTGGCTCTGGGCCCCCCTACCGCCGGAGGCCAGATATGCCCCTGGCTGTCAGTAAAATTCATTAAATGGTGGAGTGGAGAAGTAAGCTAGTGGTTAGAGCACCAGGCTAAAAATAAAGAAATCCATGTTCAAATCCTGCTGCTGCACCTTATGACCCTAGGAAAAGTCAGTTAACCCTCCATCACCTGAGGTATCTACTATACCTGAATGTAACTTACCTTGAGCTAGTACTGAAAGAGATGTGAACTAAAAAAAATCTAATTAATTAAAAAAAAAAAAACAGATAGTCACATGATGCTGTGAGCAGTGAAGGCTGTGCTTCCCCTGAGCTCCCCCACCCCCACCCCCACACACTTTATCCACCAACATTTCCTTTTCTAATGAAGATTTTGAACTGCTGACCCTTGTAGCAGCCATAAGACAGTTTATGGACAAATTTCTGGGTAAAAGCGCTGCGCAGTGTGAAAATGATCCTCCCCTCCGCCTGAGGGTCCTCGGGATCTCCCCTTCACCCTTGCTGCCCAACCTCCTGGTTCACTGCAGTCCACAGGGCAGGGCTCAAAGAAATCAACTTCAAAGCAAACTTAACAAGTTCTTTATTTTGCTTGGGATCCAACAGTCCAGCAGTGCAAAAAGACACAATACTTGAATCAACAAAAAAACCTCACAATTCCCCCTGTTGCTCCTCTCAGGGGCACAAACACAGCAAGGGAAAAAAACAACAACTTTTAACTCCCAGGCTTCCAGCACCCAGCTGGGCTCCTTTTAGACAGTTTTATAGCCCTGGGTCTTCTTTCTCCCCCCCCCCCTCTCCCTTGGGAGGGGCCAAAACACTGCAAGCAGTTCCAAAAAAACAAACAAACCCAGTTCTTGAGGCTTCAGCACACAGCTCAAACCCCTTCAGCTTCTTTTAGGCTTTTTAGCCACAGTTCACACTCCACCTTCTTCCCGCTGGGCTCAGCCCACTCCGAGAAAATCTCTCATCCCTCTTCAACCAGAACTCTTTAAACTCAAAGTTCATTCACAGCCTGAGCTTTGGAAAATGAAAAGGCCCCACCCATCTGGGTCACTCTCTCTAAATACTGACCCATCCTCCCACATGACCTTTCCTCTTTCCTCTCTTAGCCCAGTTACCATACCATGAAGTTACCTGGTCCCTTATTTTGTTACCTAAGGAGTGAGCCCAGGCTGAGAGGTCCATAGGCTCTTCCTCGCTCTCCTCTCTTTCTCTCTGCCCAACTTCTTGATACTCCATGGGCTCCCCGTCCCACCCACTTTGCAGCTGTTCCTCTTTCCCTTGATTACCCTGCAGGGGCACCACCCTTTCCTTGTTAGAGTTCTCCCCCTGTTCCTGCTGGGGAAGGTAATCTCTGTACCAGGCTTTGCCCCGAGGTTGCTGGGAAATGTAGTCTCTTCCTCTCCTCCATTTTACAGGGGTCACGAACCTTTCTCTGCTCTCTCTCGGGGGATGCTGGGTAATGTAGTCTTTTTCCCTCCACCCTTTTCTAGGGGGCATTACTACTTCTCTCGCTCTCTGGGGATGGAATGGAGGCCAGGCTCTGTTCTGCCTATGTCTGCTCGTGAGCCGCCTCCCTTCTTCCTCTTCCACTTCCATCTTATCTACCCCCAGGTCCTCTCCTTCACAGCAGATGGCGACAAAAAGTCAGAAAAAGGACAAAGATCGGGGAAAGCAAAAAGATGACAAAATGGCGAAGTCAGTACAAAGTACACACAGGCTGACGACAGAATCACTAACAGCAGAACTTACTGCGTCTGTAGTATGGGCATTGGACTCTTGTTTCACACAGCTATCAGAGCAAAGCGCTGATATGCAACAACTGATAACGGATATCTATAAACAAACTGGAAAATTGGAGGGCAGTTTCGGACCTGGAAAATGGCACACAGGTCTCTACAGCGGAGGCTGCCATCCTCACTAAGCTAGAGTGGATGCATGTGGACAAACCGGAGGATTTGGAGAATCGTTCGAAGAGGGAAAACTTACGTTTTGTGGGTTTTCTAGAGACGATCCCGGAACACCATCATCTTGCGTCTTTGCTAGAGTGATGGAAGGCCTTGACTCCCTTATGCTTAAAGCTGAATGAGAAAAAAATGTTTTATGCTACTATACCCAGCGATTCTAAAAATTAACCATGAAGGTCGATGGTCATCCTTTGGCTCTACAGATAAAGCCTTGGATTGGATTAGTCAGAATTTAGAAAGGGTCTGAGATAACAGTAGTGATGCTGTTCTCATAGTACTCATGGTTGCGGCTTCAGCTGTTGATTGTAGCCTTATATGTGACTCTTAACCTGTTCTCAGTACATTAGTTTATTACTGTGTACTCAATGCATGGATTATTTAAATATTAGCATTCACTTGAGTTCATTGTTATTGAGCTTGGCATCTCTTCATTATAGGTGGATGGGGGTGGGGTACTATGCGGCATCCTGACACATGATTAGCACCTTCTCTCAAGACAATATCAGGGGCAGCCATGGAGTAGTGAATGAAGAAGGGATATAAAGGGGAGAAGAGAGGGATGGGCAAATAAGTGTGGGGGGGGGGGGGAATAATCTGATTACACTCCCATTGATAGACTTATGTCATATTAGATTTGATGTTCACACTTTAGATCTTACTTGACTTATGTTGTTGATAGGTCTCAGATCATGGGGAAGATGGTCAGATGACCTCTTGGAACATAACAGTTGGGCCCGTGTGAGGGCTAGGCACATGAGGATGTCCTTGGGAAGCAGAATATCAATTGCTTATTATATATTTAGAACCCCAGATTAGATGAGTATATATCCTACTTGAATTCTTTCCTGGAATGTTTCTAGAATTACATCTTCAGTAAAATGGAGTAAAATACTCACATTGTTAAAACTTCACAAAGCTGATATTGCATGTCTAGAAGAGATGAAATTGACAGACCCAGAGCACCAAATACTTTGTAAAGTATGGTTGAGAGAGATTTATTATTCATCCACCATCTATAGAAGAGGTGGTGTGGTGGTCTTGATCTGTAAACATTTGCCAGGTCAAATTAAACTTAAACATAAAATTCTGTGTCTTGCAGTTTAACTCTGAGCAATATAAATGTCTGCCGTAAGAGTCTTATGTTTTGGTGGTTTATGCGTCTAATATGTATGGACATACATTTTTCAAAAAATTAGAACAACTTTGTATGCACGGCACTTTGTATGCACGGCATGTCAATTCCATTGATTGCTGTCAGAGATTTCAATCAGGTTATGAATGCTGGTAACTTTAGACGCAGAAAAAGCCTTCGATAAGGTGGACTGGCATTACCTGTTTCAAATTCTGCACTACATAAATCAATTTTTTACTCTTTCAAAAAGTACAAAGTCTAGGGGACACTCGAGGAAGTTACGTGTTACTACTTTTAAAATGAATAGGAAGAAATATTTGTTTCACTTAACCAATAGTTAAGGTCTAGAACTTGTTGCCAGAGAATGTGGTGACAGTGATTAGTCTATCTGGGTTTTAAAAATGGTTTGGACAGGTTCCTGGAGGAAATGTCCATAGTCTACTGTTGAGTTAGACACGAGGAAAGCCACTGCTTGTCTCTGGGATTAGCAGCATGAATCTTGCTACTATTTGTGATTCTCTCAGGTACTTATGACCTAAATTGGCCACTGTTGGAAGCAGAATACTGGGCTAGATGGACCATTGTTCTGACCCAGTATGGCTATTCTTATGTTCTTAACTTTGGTACACCCCTGCTATAGCTGGAGATCGTGCACACCTATATAGCATCTAGGAAAGAGATCAGCTTGTATCCTAAATTGGAATTAATGCTCTAGAAAATGGCTTCTCGGATAATGGTGTGTTGATGGGGAGATCAAGAAAGACAATTTATAGTTACAGGTTACTCCTTCCCAAATCTGCAGTCTAGTGGCAACCATGGGATGGTCTGAGGATGAAAATTTCTCAAATATTTTCAGCGTGTATAGATTTTTGTAGGGTAAAAGACTACTTGCAAATTCAGAATGATGGAAATTTGACTTCTAAAATATGTAGATTCAGCTAAACCCCTGGGTTGGCCTCTCTAATTGTCTTTTATAATAATTATAGGAGTATAATTATCTCATGGTTCCAAGTATATTTACTCCATATAATTATTTCAGGTAACTTAATCACAGTGCCTTATGCTTTGTAAGCTTCTCTGAACAGAAATGTTCTGTCTCATATCATTTCACATGCAGAAATGCTCCTTTAAAAAAAATAATAAATTAATTAAAAGTCTGAGTCTATCAGAGCAGGACTACAAGTGTGGTATATAATCAAGGTAAGGGGTACATTTGTATTAATTGTGAAGATGTAATGAAAATAATCACAGGAGCAATTAATTGAGTTTGGGTGAATTTATTGCTATGTATGAAGAAGGCACAAATTGATAACGTGAGGAACTGAGGCTTAAAAATCTTGTAATGTATTTGAAATGCATAACAATCTACAGTATTCTTTTAGGTTATTCACCATGTTTTTAAAAAATATTATACTACATCTCTCTAGTTCTTGTCTGAATTTATAGCATTTTTTAGGAGAGTTGTAGATTGCATTAAGTGGTGTTGTCTGGTGGCTTGGTAATGCTGCACATTGCCATACAGAGGGCCTTAATTTAATTCCCAAACCTGTAATCTTTCACCTGAAACAACCAGGACCTAGTAATTCCATAGACCTGGTGTTCAGAGCCCCTGGGAGGAGGGGAGAGAGAGACAGGCATTGCTCAGTGATGACACTTTGTGGTAAGACTTGGGGATCATGTTAACACATTCTGAAGGGAACCCAGACCTGTTGGTCCTGAATCTCCTAGTCAAGCCCAGTGGTATTAGAACCTAACCCACATGGAACACAAAGGTTCTATATTGACTTCCACTAGGTTAATGCCATTTCCATTATTGATGTTTATTTGATGCCTCAGATTGATGAGTTATTAGATAAGTTGGGTAAGGCTCAGTATCTTACCGCCTTTGACCTTATAAAAAGATATTGTCAGATTCCCCTGGTGGAAGATTCTTGACCCAAAACTGTGTTTAGTACACCTATTGGGCTATTCCAATTCAGAAGAATGCCTTTTGGATTGAGTGGTGCCACTGCATGCTGGTAAAGACTTGTGGATCGGATAAACAGCAGCTTAAGAGGCTCATTTTCAAAGCAGATAGACTTACAAAGCTATATAGGTTACTGTGTAACTTTGGAAATCTGTGTGCTTTGAAAATGAGCATCTAAATGTCATATATAGTTGTGATTAGAAGTCTCACATACTTAAGATGACGGCAGTTACAGAATCCTTGAGGAAAGCAAGGGATTTTGCTGAGTGAGAAGTCAACTATCTGGTATACTTAGCTGGGGGATGGGGTAATGGTAAAACCTATCCTAAAGTGAAAAGCATTAAGGAATTTCCCCTGCCTGCAGACAAAAATCAATTAAGCAACATCCTAGGGTTAGTGCGCTAGTACAGGAGATTTATTACCTGATTTGTCGAAGAATCTAGTGCCCTAGCTGATATACTCAAGAAAAAACTAACAACCAGCTGAAATGGAGGAGTGGAGGAGTGGCCTAGTGGTTAGGGTGGTGGACTTTGGTCCTGGGGAACTGAGGAACTGAGTTCGATTCCTACTTCAGGCACAGGCAGCTCCTTGTGACTCTGGGCAAGTCACTTAACCCTCCATTGCCCCATGTAAGCCGCATTGAGCCTGCCATGAGTGAGAAAGCACGGGGTACAAATGTAACAAAAATAAAATAGATACTATTGGAGATTCTTCATGGAATGTTGCTATTCCACTAGCAACATTCCATGTAGAAGGCTGTGCAGGCTTCTGTTTCTGTGAGTCTGACGTCCTGCGCGGCCACATTGGTGATCTGCAAGGGCCGACTTCTACATGGAATGTTGCTAGTGGAATAGCAACATTCCATGAAGAATCTCCAATAGTAGCAACAGTGGAGGAGTGGCCTAGTGGTTAGGGTGGCGGACTTTGGTCCTGGGGAGCTGAGGAACTGAGTTTGATTCCCACTTCAGGCACAGGCAGCTCCTTGTGACTCTGGGCAAGTCACTTAACCCTCCATTGCCCCACATAAGCCGCATTGAGCCTTCCATGAGTGGGAAAGCGCAGGGTACAAATGTAACAAAAACAAATGGGAGGAACTATGGATAAACGTTTTCAAGCCGCTTCATAATAGCCTATGTAAGAAGCTTGTATTAAAAGGGATAAACTTTGAGAGGCCCTTTTTGTTACAACTGATGCATCAGTTAACGAGAAGAATTTATAGCAGAAGAACATCCTGTTCTGTATTTAAGTAGGAAATCATCGCCTCATGGAAGACATTATGCTTCTATAGAAAAGAGTGCCTAGCGGTTAAGTGGGTGATGGAATCCCTAAAATATTATTAGACAGGCAGAACATTCTGCTTATAACAGATCAAGTACCTTTAAATTGGTTGCAACAGATGAAAAACCGTAATTCTCATCTAGTAAGGTGGTATCTAGCCCTCCAAGCGTTTTCCTTTAAGATACAGCAGAGCGCTAGGAAGTTACTTGGCAATGCAGATGCTTTATCACATATTGTGGATTCTCCTGAGGAACAGAGTAATGTCAGAGATCTGCTATCGCATAAAGTGAAGACTATGTAATGAGGAAGTCCCATCAGTCCCTTCTAAAGAGCAGGTTCTAAGCTGGAAAGCCCTTAGCAACACGCCATCAAGGGTCGAAAACCCCAGCTTAAAGGGACCCTGGACGAGAGGGTTTTGTCTCCTATCCCTTTGCTGAAAGCAGACCTTCATCATTTGATAGGCAGAAGAAGGGATCCACCAAGGAGAGACTTCTAAGTTAGACAAAGGAGACCAAAGGAAAGACTGGAGCTTTCTAGAGAACATGAGGACCAGTGCCCCCTCCCCAATTGTGGCACCATCTGCTGCTATGTCGGTTGGGGACCTCTAAGTCCTACCAGCAGAACAGGTCCTCCACCAACAACCACCATGACAGCCCCCCCCCCCCCCATGCATGCTCAGTTTTCACACAATTCAGCAAGTGTTTGGGGAGGGAGGCCTGATGCAGCAGCCCATGGAAATTGCCACCAATTGCCAGGCCACTAGTGAAGGATCTGTTCCACTAGTGGGGCTTTGGAATCCCCACCAACTCAAATATTTGGAGGTTGTGGGAGGGGGGCATGGAGAGCAGAATAGGGATGGAAAGTAGGAGGCAGAGCAAAATATTGTGCCCCCCCCCCCCCTGCATACAGCATAACGCTTGGCTGCTGTGTACTGGCTTTCCCTCCTTAGGAAGGAAAATCATGTGCAAATGAGCTAACAGCGAGCAGCTCATTTGCATGCGATGTCCTTCATGTATGCCCGTTCCTTTCCGAATCACTAAGGGATCGGTAAGGGAAGGGCTTTTTCCATTCAGTTAGTGCATCAGTTAGTCCACTGCAGTGCTCCCTATTATGCCCGGTTGGTGACCTGGTATGTCAGTGGGACTAGTGCACTTCGAATGCTGGCTCCTCCCACGATCAAATGAGTTGGATTTGGTTGTTTTTGAGATGGGCGTCCTCAGTTTCCATTATCGATGGGGGACACCATCTCTAAGGTCGACCATCTCTAAGGTCGACCTAAATATTGAGATTTGGGTGTCCCGACCATATTATCGAAACGAAAGATGGACCTCATCTTGTTTCGATAATACGGGTTTTTCCCGCCCCTTCGCAGGGATGTCCTGCGAGGACCGCCCTCAGGAAAACTTGGGCGCCCCGTTCGATTATGCCCCTCCACTTCTTTCTAGTGCATTCTAATATCGTTCTGGCGTTGGCTATTTTTGGTTGGCTCTGGGACACACCTGCACTCTGTTCCTGAGGCGCCCATAGCACATACCACTTGTTATTGATCAAAGTGGGGTAGATTAAAGGGAACAAATGTCCAAGAATCCTGTAAAGTTCAGAGGTACCTTTGGGTCAGGGATAGCGGAACACCTTTTTGGTTGGCAGATCCAAAGAAAGCAATCTTTGGCCTGACCTTTAAGCTCTTTTATTGACAATGCTATGTTGATCAAAATATTGGTTGGGGCATGGCCACCCCATTCCACTTTTTATGGTTCTGTTCCTTGCATCTTCCATTCAACACAGCGATGAGCAGGTTAGAAAGGTCTTGATGATGCTGCAAACTTAGGAGAAGAGAAGGCTGAGTAGCTAAGGCAGATGAGAAATATGCATGAGAAGATGTAGGCAGCTACCCTGTTTGCTTTGGGTTATAAAATATGTATTTATTTTGTTACATTTGTACCCCGCGCTTTCCCACTCATGGCAGGCTCAATGTGGCTTACACGGGGCAATGGAGGGTTAAGTGACTTGCCCAGAGTCCCACTAGCAACATTCCATGTAGAAGTCGGCCCTTGCAGATCACCAATGTGGCCGCGCAGGCTTCTGCTTCTGTGAGTCTGATGTCCTGCACATACGTGCAGGACGTCAGACTCACAGAAACAGAAGCCTGCGCAGCCTTCTACATGTAGAATCTCCAATAGTATCTATTTTATTTTGTTACATTTGTACCCCGCGCTTTCCCACTCATGGCAGGCTCAATGCGGCTTACATGGGGCAATGGAGGGTTAAGTGACTTGCCCAGAGTCACAAGGAGCTGCCTGTGCCTGAAGTGGGAATTGAACTCCGTTCCTCAGTTCCCCAGGACCAAAGTCCACCACCCTAACCACTAGGCCACTCCTCCTGCCATTTACACATTGCTAACTGAAATATTGGACTTACAGGACTGACTTTAACCTAGAGTGCAGTCTTTCCTTTCACATTTGTATAGGATTTCACACAATCATAGTTCTAATGTATCTTCTACAATGAAATCTGTACTTTTCAATAACTCCTTACAAGGATATTTGAAGCAGTGATAAATTGTGAAAAAAAAAGATGTCTATGTATTCTATTTTTTATGCGTTGCTGTTCATGGATCAGTACATATGGCCTCTACCTTGTGGAGCTCTTGCAATTATGACCTGATTTATCATTGAAAAGCTGCTTTATTTCCAGGTTACTGGAGATGGCAACACTTCAGTTTATGTGTTCGAAAGAGCTGGTGCAGTTGCACAGTGTTCTCTCTTCCTCTAGCAAAGAGACGGAAAACCACTGAATTTTCTTGCTATAATAAGGTTGTGTAATCGTAGAATATAAATGGCACAGCAGATATTGCAACAATAAGTATCATTTGAGGGCAAGATCCAGTTTCTTCTATTCAAGATTTGTAATAAAGGAATATTTTTTATTAAGGAGAGCTGCAATGTTTGTTTAATACAATGATGAGCCCACACGCAGTGAAATAGAAAGTGTGAATTTTTTCATCTCACTTTGATAAGCCCCCTCATTCCGCAAATTCTATGGTAATTTGATTTATTTGCATTTGGCTCATGCATTTTTTTTTTTTAGTTAGAGCTCAAAGTGAGTTTCGTTCAGGTACAGTTGGTTTTTCCCTTTCGCTGAAGGGTTCACAGTTTAAAGAGCCCATTCGTTAGCGTATGGTCATTTAGAAAAACTGAGGGATGGCTCATTAGCGCATATGGTCTTCTACTGTAAGAACGTCAGAGCTTACTGGCAACTTATTTGGACAAGAACGTGTCTTATTTTTCACCTGCCAGAGACTACTGCGCTTTCTTATGAGGTTGTGATCTTACGAGCCTCTTGTCCTAATATCCCCCTTCTGGAGTCCGATAAAAAGTTGTTCAAGTTGCTCTGCATTTAATTGTCTCCAATTGGAAAAATAATGTGTACCTTAATTATAATGAATGGTGGAGTTACGTTTGTGTGATTAGGAAATATGAAACCATTTTGGCCCATAGGCGTCGACGAATTAAGTCTGTTTTGAAGACCTGGGCTCGTTTAGATCACTTTTGTAAGGAGCCGCATAGCACCACTTGTGTATCCATACTGTGTGTTTCCGGGTATTGCCATTGCTCTTTGATCTTCCTTTGTGTTTATTTGTGTGTGTGGGGGGGGGGGGGGGGGGTTGTTTGCTTTTGTGTTTATTTTGAGTTTACCTTTGTATTATCGGTGTGAAAAAGCCTTTAATAAACATATTAAAAAAAAGAAAAGAAAAACTGAAACAAGAAAAAGCAGCACTGGGCCTTCAGGTTGGAGATAAATGCCGTTCTTTTATTAAAGAAGTGACCCGGCACGGGCCGTGTTTCGGCGCGAGAGCGCCTGCCTCAGGGGTCAAAGTGTTCTTATGGATATGATCACAAAGTGTTGGAATAAACCTGGCAATCATGGTATTTTGCCCCGAGCGTGGCAACTGTCGGTGTAGTCTTTTAGCAAAAGCTATCGGTGAAAAAACCGCCAGTGTAGTCTTTAAGCAAACGCTGCCGGTGAAAAGAACCGCCAAAATCTTTTCACCGACAGCGTATATCTAAATCTCACTTAAAAGCATTACTGATTGCACAGAATTCTATGGCGAGAGTATTAGTGAGTATTACTAGATTTGAGCATATTTCACCAGTGCTGAAATCTTTGCACTGGTTGCCCATTGAGTATTGTATTAAAAATTAAAAATTCTGCTCTTAATATTTAAGACCTTAACTGGTCATGTGTCTGAAGTACTGATTGCAAAGTTGCATGTGTATCAACTCTTGAGAGCTGTAAGATGTACCTTCACATCGGGTTATAAGAGTGAATGAGTACAGAGCTAATATTTTCTAAGCAGCATGTCCTACTATGCAAAATAGCCTTCCATTGCAGCTTAAAAGATACATGAAGTAAAACAGTTTAAGCGAGAGTTTTAAACTTATCTCTTTATACAGGCATATGGAGCTGCAGAAGATCAAAATTGAGCTGGTAGAAATAATTAGATTTTTATTCTGTTCTAGTTTGAAGTTTTCTGTTTGTATAAACAGTTGGGTTTTTTTTTTTTTCTAATGTATGTGTAATTTGTTGACCGCTGATAACTTATGGATTGTGTGGTATAGAAATGTTTAAATATATAAATTGGGAAACTGGATGAACAGTTCAGGTCTTTATCTGCCATCACTTACTATGTTATGTTACTATGGAGGAGTAGCCTAGTGGTTAGTGCAGTGGACTTTGATCCTGGGAAACTGAGTTCAATTCCCTCTGCAGCTCCTTGTGACTCTGGGCAAGTCACTTAACCCTCCATTGCCCCTGGTACAAAATAAGTACCTGAATATATGTAAACCGCTTTGAACTCAGAAAGGCGGTATATCAAGTCCCATTTCCCTTTTACAAAGCAGCAGTAATCCCAATGCGGGCTTACTTCTTGCTAAAAAGGAACTACCGTCGGGCTACCGCAGCAGCCCAGCGGTAGTTCCCACCCCCTAGCTCACCGTCATGTCTGGTGCTACAAAAATATATTAATTTTTGTAGCGCCGGTGTGTACCTGGCTGTAATCTGCCTGGTTACCGCCGGGTTAGCGTGGTAGCCCCTACCCCTGAAATGACGGCGCGGCAAGCACTTCACTTGCCGCAGCGCCATTTCTTTAAAAATAGAAACACCTACCTTTTACATGCTGCAGTATAAGGGGGCCTCAGCACACGTCAAAAACCCGCGCCAACACTAGCTCACGCCCCCTTTTGCTGCAGCTTGGTAAAAGGGGCCCAATGTTACTTACTTGCTTTTATTTTCTTTCACCCTTGGAACCATCAGTAAGTTCAGACATCAAGAATTCCTTGTCACATCACCTGCTTAAATGACTGCACACTAGGTGGGGCCACAGGGGCATGGGCCCCCACAGATTTAACCCTGGCCTCCTCTACTTTCGACCTCCCCTCCTGGCGCACCGACCCTTCCCCGCCACTTTTGATCCCCCCTCCCGGCGCCGCCGACCCCCGTCACTTTTGATCCCCCCTCCCGGCGCCACCGACCCTCCCCCGCCGCCGCCAGGTACCTTTGCTGGCGGGGGTCCCCAACCCCTGCCAGCCGAAGTCTTCTTCAGCGCCGATCTCCGGTACCTTCGCTGATCTGTTTCTGTCAGTCCTGACGTCCTGCGTGCACATCCTGTATGTGGCCCCGGGCAGGACGTGCATGCAGGACGTCAGGAGTCAGGACTGACAGAAACAGATCAGCGAAGGCGCCGGAGACCAGTGCTGAGGAAGACTTCGGCTGGTGGGGGTTGGGGAACCCCGCCAGCAAAGGTGCCTGGCGGCGACGGGGGACGGTCGGTGGCGGGAAGGGGGGGGGTCGAAAGTGGTTGTGGGGGGGGGGGTCGGTGGCGGGAAGGGGGGGGTCGAAAGTGGTTGTGTGTGGGGGGGGGTTGGCGGCGGGGGAGGTCGAAAGTGGTTGTGGGGGGGGGGGTCGGTGGCGGGAAGGGGGGGTCGAAAGTGGTTGTGGGGGGGGTCTGTGGCGGGAAGGGGGGGTCGAAAGTGGTTGTGTGTGGGGGGGGTCGGCGGCAGGGGGGGGTCAAAAGTGGCGGGGGTTCAGAGGCTAAACTGTTCTCCCCCCCCCCCCACCTCAGGCTCTGGACCCACCGAGGTCTGGCTACGCTCAATTAAAGCTTGGTAAAAGGAACCCTGTGTACAGTATTATAGAATACACCTGATCTGCGCCTAACTTAGGCTCAAGTATTTAGGCCTAGTTTTAAGTGGCCTAACTAGGTGTGCCTAAATTTTGGTACATGAGCATCTTTAATAAATTACACATAACTTTAGGTGTAGTTTATGGAATCATGCTAACCGCATGGTTTACAGCCCCGATTTTTAAGGCATCATATATAGAATTCTCCTCCACGTTTGTTAGTCACTCCCTCACAGGGTTCTAAGCGATAATAACGTGAAAAAAGAGACCGGAACATTCACCAGGAAGTTACAGATTACTGCTTCCCAATCTTTTTGTGCCTGTGACCCCATGATTGCAGCTAAATAAAATTATGCGACCCCCCCCCCCCCCCTGGAGGTGCAGAATAATTTTGCGCCTATGAAGATCCTACCTAGTTCGTGACCACAAAAGCAGGTTTTGTGACCCCCATTTGGGGTCCCGACCCACAGTTTGGGAAGCTGTGTTACAGATAAACGAAATTAAAAATGAAATACCATAACTTTGAAGTAAAATTCAAATTAGAGATTTGGAAAAAACATACTTTGCAAAATAAAATGTTTTCAGAGCTCTACGAGAAGCTTTCCTAGTTGCAAAGTGAAATATTTGGTGCGAATAAAGAGACGTCACAGCGTAATTATTCATTGCTTGGCTGTAGTTGTGCCATTTCCTGTGTTTGCTTCACCGCAGGAGGACATTTTTCCCAAACTGATCGCGTAAAGAATATCTCTCTTGTAGTTTGGTAAATGGAAAGGCTCACCCTTAAAGGGGAGCCGATTACAACCGGGCTGAAGGCTCAGGAAGAATCTGGGGGGGGGGGGGAGAGGGAGGGAGGAGTGGGAGTGGATAGGAAGGATAAGAGATTGAAGGGTGATGGGTAAAGGGGCGGGTGTAGTAATATAAGCAAGAAGGGCTGTGTACTCGGAGGGAGATGTTTATCAATGATTGTTTATGTGAAGGTTTACGGTAAATAAATTTTTGCGGACCTGGCTGCGGCCTAAATCAATCCACATTCGTTAAAGAAATTGGCTTCTGGTGTGGTGTTTGGATAGAAGGGGGTGACTGAGTGAATGCCGAATGCCCGTGTTGTAAGAAATGCAGTGGCTTTACATTTTTTTTTCCCTAAATAGAGATGGAAGCATGTGCTGCCTCAATTGAGGTCACAATTAGGACAAGATTGACAATTTAATTACTTGAAACAGCAATCCCCCCTCATGATCAACAGTGACAGGTAATTATAGTGATAAGAGCAGGCTTTTCCAGGTCATACATTATTAAGGAATCACACCATGTGGTTAAATAAATGTGTGTGCATATGTAAAAATGCATTATGCTTGGTCTGAAATCATAAAAGTACTATCCTGCTACAGGAGGATAAAGGTATTTATGTATCAGCTTCTTGCTGTTACTCCAAATCACAGCAACTTTGATGCTAGGGTCCACCTTGGGGGTCAGCACCAGTGGCGTAGCAGGGGGGGGGCTGCCACCCAGGGCGGGGCGGTTCACCGTTGTACCCCCCCCCCCCCGGGTGCAGCACGATGACATCCCCCCCCTCGGCGCATCAACACCCCCCCCGACCAGCTCCCGCACCCTACCTTTAAAAAGAATATAGGAATCCGAGGCGAGGCGCAGCGCCTCGCGCCTGCCCTGCACGTAAAAGAAATGTGGACCGTCAGGCCTTCCCTCACTCTATCTGTCTTGTCCTCCGCTGACGCAACTTCCTATTTCCGCAAGGGCGGGACAGATAGAGCGACGGTCCACATTTCTTTTACGTGCAGGGCAGGCGCGAGGCTCGGATTCAAATATTCTTTTTAAAGGTAGGGTGCGGGAGCTGGTCGGGGGGGGTGTCGATGCGCCGAGGGGGGGGGGGAGCTGGCAGGGAGCACCCCCCCTGAGCTGACACCCGGGGCGGACCGCCCCTCCCGCCCCCCCTTGCTACGCCACTGGTCAGCACCCAAGAAAAAGATCTAGGTGTCATCGTAGATAATATGCTGAAATCTTCTGCCCAGTATGCGGCGGTGGCCAAAAAAGCAAACAGGATGCTAGGAATTATTAGGAAAGGGATGGTGAATAAGATCGAAATTACTATAATGTCTCTGTATCACTCCATGGTGTGACCTCACCTTGAGCACTGTATTCAGTTCTGGTCATCATATCTTAAAAAAGATATAGCAAAATTAGAAAAGGTTCAAAGAAGAGCGACCAAAATGATAAAGGGGATGGAACTCCTCTCATATGAAGAAAGGCTAAAGAGGTTAGGGCTCTTCAGCTTGCAAAAGAGACAGCTGGGGGGGGGGGGGGGGGGGGGGGGGATATGATTGAGGTCGACAAAATCCTGAATGGTGTAGAACGGGTAAATATGAATCAAGTTCTTTACTCTTTCAAAAAGTACAAAGACTAGGGGACACTCAATGAAGTTACACGGTAATACTTTCAAAACAAATTGGAGGAAACTTTTTTTTTTTTTTCACTCAATGAACAGTTAGGCTCTGGAACTTGTACAGCAATTTAGTTTCCTGCTGGGTGGTAGTTGCTAGGGGCACAGTGCCTTGTCTCACTCTTCTAGATTCTTGTGGTTGGATGCTTGGGAATCTGAAGGGTTAAACCCAGAACCTTTATTGCTCAGGTGACACCAGTTTTGCATTCTGACTGTAACTTGGTTTAGTTAGCCTTTGGGGGGGTTTTGCTGCAGTAGCCCATTTCATCTGCCTGCCCATTTCCTTGAGACAGTCGCTGTTTCTTGCCACTTGCCCAAGGGTCTTGCTTAAGACCCTGGTTAGGAAGGGTTAAAAGGAGACATCTGATCTCTAGGCAGTGGAGCTGACTTGTGGGAGACCCCGTGTCATGTTTATGCAAAGGGGCACATTGGGTGGCGGAGCAGGTGGGGGAAGAGAGGTTGGTAGTTGGGAGGCGAGGATAGTGGAGGGCAGACTTATATGGTCTGCCAGAGCCTGAGATGGGAGGCGGGACTGGTGCTTGCGAGGCGGGAAATACTGCTGGGCAGACTTGTACGGTCTGTGCCCTGAAAAAGGCAGGTACAAATCAAGGTAAGGTATACACATATGAGTTTATCTTGTTGGGCAGACTGGATGGACCGTGCAGGTCTTTTTCTGCCGTCATCTACTATGTTATGTTACTATGTAATTAGCATGTCTGGGTTTAAAAAGATTTGCACAAGTTCCTGGAGGAAAAGTCCATAGTCTGCTATTGAGATTGACATGGGGAAGCCACTGCTTGCCCTGGGATCGGTAGCATGGAATCTTGCTACTCTTTTGGGTTCCGGAATATTGCTACTCACATTCACGCAGGGCCACTGAAAAACACAGTAAATTTGGGCACTGAAAAAAATGAACGCTAAATGCTATTCTCAAAGCGGTGTTCTGGGTTGAGCACCATTCATAAAATAGTGGTTAGCGCCAGGATCCACGCCCAAACCAATTGAAACCGGGTGTAAATCCTCATGCCTAAGTTAGGTGCGGATCTGCCGTATTCTAACACTGCGCCCAAATTCTAGGAATGCCCCCGACCCACCCGTGCCCCCATGTTGGATCTGCACTTTAAAACTGATACTTGTATTTTCATAGAATACCGACTGTGAAGATTCGCGTGTAAATGCAAATTAGCTTATTAGCGGCCAATCATTGGCACTAATTGACTCATTCAATTAAATTGCGCATGCAAATTGGGTGCATGCCCGAATTTGTGCACGGAATTCTGAGCTCTATTTAGAGAATTTCACAGTACTGTATTTGCAAATACAGTGGAGGAGTGGCCTAATGGTTAGTGCAGCGGGCTTTGATCCTGGCAACGTGGGTTTGATTCCCACTGCAGCTCCTTGTGACCTTCGGCATTGCCCCAGGTACAAAATCTTAGATTGTGAGCCCTGTAGGGACAGAGAAAGTACCTTCATATAATGTGTACAGTGCTGCATATATCTAGTAGCGCTATAGAAATTTTATTTTATTTCTTTGTTACATTTGTATCCCAGTCATATAAAAGGGAGTTGATTCTTACAACATGTAGGTTATCAGAATAAGTGAAGGGGGAGCAAAGACCTCAGACAGGTGGCACACAGCAAAATTGCTGAAATTACTCATGGAGCGTCAGCACAGTTTAATCATCGGTCATCAACCCACCCCCTACCACAACGAGGAGAAATTTTTCAAAAAGCATGCTAGTCCACTATGTGCCAAACAGTTTATAAAAAAGTACAGTGCAAAGAAAACCACTTAGCTCAAAGCAGTAACGTGGAAGGGCTTCACCACCCAACGGACCCGTTTTGCTGGTGGGGCTTCTTCAAGGGAAAGGACGCCCAATAAACTAGCTCTGCTCAAGTGGCTAATGCAAACGTCACATAGCCGGACAGACTAGTGGCTCTGGAAGTGGCACTTTTGTATCCCGCATTTTCCCACCTATTTGCGGCTCAATGTGGCTTACATGGTACCGGAAAGGCGTTTACCGATTCCGGTTTGAACAAGTACAATGTGGTGACGGTGTTGTGGTATGGTGATCATATGGCAGGGCCACAGTAAGAATCATCGAACAGCAGAGTAGAGATATGTTCATTACATGTTTTAGCTTTTCTTGTGTAGTCGAGGTCAGGCATTTAAGTTGGATCGGGAGGGTATGCCTTTTTAAACATGGTGGTTCTTAGTAATTTCCAGAAGTTTACCCTCAGAAACCAAGGTCTCCACCAAGGTCTGACCACCAAGACACTGATATCTATATAAGATTTTTGTGTTTGTGATCTAGTCTCTTTCATGGGGTAAATTTTCCCACCTGCTCGCAATCCAGACTGTTCATAATAGAACCAGTACTCCAAAACATTATGGAGTATAAAATCTTTCCAAGCTACAGCATAGCATAAATAAACTTAGCTTTTGGCTTGGTTGATAACCCCACAGTCCAACTGTTGACTTTCATTCAACGGGGCCCAGATCGTTTCACCCACTTCAGGGCTTCATCAGGAACCACTCAGTTTAAACATAATTACAGGGGTATAGATAGCTAGCTAGACATCTCCAGGAGCCAGCTTTGCAGTATTAGATTACAGAAGTAGGATTAACAGCTCATACTGTTTTTTGTATAATTGCCTAGCCCACATTTTCCCACCTATTTGCAGGCTCAATGTGGCTTGCGTAGTACCATAAAGGCGATGGCCAATACCGGTATGAACAAATACAGAGTGATGTTTTGGTAGAGTAAAGTTCATGTGTGACAGACACATTTGGGAATCGCAAGGAGGAAGAGTTAAGTTATGTCCAGTATGAGCTTTGGTGGCCGTACGTCGTTTTCACGGCTTTTGGTAGTGCGTTCCACAGTTGTGTGCTTATGTAGGAAAAGCTGGATGCGTAGGTAGATTTGTATTTAAGACCTTTACAGCTTGGGTAGTGTAGATTGAGATGTGTTCGTGTTGAAGCAGATGCGTTTCTGGCTGGTAGGTCGATTAAGTCAGTCATGTAACCAGGCGCTTCGCCGTAGATAATTTTGTGAACCATCGTGCAGATTTTGAAGGCAATGCGTTCTTTGATTGGGAGCCAATGAAGAAATGATTTAGTAGTGGTGTGTATGCTGCATTATCAGGAAATAATGCACACTCTTTGTAAAAAGCGTGCAATCTTAATGCCTCTGCTCCAGAAAAACAAAGCAAAAAGAACCACGCTGCGCATGATACAGGAAACAAAACAAACAAAAATTGGGGGGGGGGGGGGGGCTACCCATTCCTAATGGACAGTAGCAGCGTCCCCTGTCATTGCTGTACATGCAATCTTCACCCCTTCCGACCCTCCACTTATACCTCATTCAATCACTATACAACTATGTATTTGTTATCAACCGACTGGGCAAACGCCTCTGACGGTACTATGTAAGCCACACTGAGCCTGCAAATAGGTGGGAAAATGTGGGGTACAAATGTAACAAATAAATACATATGTGAGGAGGGAGTTGGTAGCATTTAAGCTGATTGTGATTAAGCGGCTGCTTTAAATTTCCTTTACTCCTTGAGGGGTCCTTTTACTAAGCTGCGGTAGGCTCTACGCACATGCAACGCATGCCAAAATCAGACCAGCATGCCCTTCTGGCGGTAATTTCAGATTTGGCGCCCACCCATAATGCTTAGATGAATTATTTATTTCCTTCGGGGTAATTGGCACTTGGCGTGTGCCAACCAGTTGCCGTGCATGTAGCGCGTGAGCCTTTACTGCTAGATCAGTGGGTGGCATTAAGGGCTCAGGCCGGTTTGGGGTGAGCGCTGGTTTCGTTTTTACCGCAGACCTTTTTCCTGTCCCATTTTTTAAAAAACACCATTTTTTGGTAGATGCTGTAAAAACTGGCCCGGCACGCAACTGCAGGCAACGTTTTACCGCAGCTTAGTAAAAGGACCCCTGAGTATCTGAGTGCTGTGATTCCCCCCCCCCCCCCCCCCCCCCACCGTGCTTCTGTGGGCTATAGAATCCGTGGCTTGGTAGTCAAAAAACAGCAATATTGTCAATGTGGTTGAGAAAAGTGAGTTAACGGGATTTCAAAGCCGCTTAAAATCAGGCACCTAACTTCTCTATCCACCAGTCCCTCCATGGCCTCCCTACAGGTCACCTACCTAAATAAACAGAGCAAACTCTTTGGGATCAGGAACTCAGAAGCCATGCAAGTCATCATATCTATGTTTACTTTTCATTTATGGAGCTCTATAGATTCTTTTTTTTTTAACTCATTTTGGGGCCAGTTTTCTTTGGGTAACCTTTAAACCAGCAAAAGCAAACATTGCAGCATTTCTCAATGAACGTGATTAATAGCCTGCCCCGACCATGGCTGATTCATAAATGTGTCAGCATCGAGGGCCTGGCATTTGTTAAATGCGAGTGTGTAGGCTTCCGCAGAGAGGTTTTGCTGTTGAGACTTTCTTAGGGAAATAGTCCCAGCTCTGTAGACTTAAACTTCTGAAAACGGAGTGTTGGGAATTATATCTCACATCAAGGCTAAATTACACTTCGGTTGTATTGCGGAAGATTTTCTACTCCTCTGATGTGCTGTAGCAGAAACTGATGCTGCCTCGCTTTCCCTGCGCATTCTCAGTATAGCATATACTACTACTACTACTTAACATTTCTAGAGCGCTACAAGGGTTACGCAGCGCTCTACAAATTAACGAATAAGGACGGTCCCTGCTCAGAAGAGCTTACATTCTAAAAGACGAAATGTCAAGTTGGGGTAGATGAGATCTCCTGAGAAGAGATGAAGTGATTAGGTGCCGAAGGCGACATTGAAGAGGTGGGCTTTGAGCAATGATTTGAAGATGGGTAGGGAGGGGGCCCGGCGTATGGGCTCAGGGAGTTTGTTCCAAGCATGGGGTGAGGCGAGGCAGAAAGGGCGGAGCCTAGAGTTGGCGGTGGTGGAGAAGGGTACTGAAAGGAGGGATTTGTCAAGAGAGCGGAGGTTACGGGTAGGGACGTAAGGGGAGCTGAGGGTAGAGAGGTAAGGAGGGGCTGCAGATCGAGTGCATCTGTAGGTGAGTAGGAGAAGCTTGAACTGTATTCGGTAGCTGATCGGAAGCCAGTGAAGTGACTTCAGGAGAGGGGTGATATGAGTAAATCAGTTAAGGCGGAAGATAAGACGTGCGGCAGAGTTCTGAATGGACTGAAGGGGGGATAGATGGCTAAGTGGGAGGCCGGTGAGGAGTAGGTTGCAGTAGTCAAGGCGAGAGGTAATGAGAGAGTGGATGAGAGTTCGGGTGGTGTGCTCGGAGAGGAAGGGGCAAATTTTGCTAATGTTATAGAGGAAGAAGTGACAGGTCTTGGCTATCTGCTGGATATGCGCAGAGAAGGAGAGGGAGGAGTCGAAGATGACACCGAGGTTGCGGGCAGATGAGACTGGGACGATGAGGGTGTTATCAACTGAGATAGAGAGTCCTGGAGGCACCCCGGCTAGTCAGGTTTTCAGGATATCCACCATGAATAATCATGAGAGAGATCTGCGTGCAGTGGAGGTAGTGCAAGCAAATCTTTATCATGAATATTCATTGTGGAAATCCTGAAAAACTGACTGGCCGGGGTGCCTCCAGGACCAGGTCTGGGGGGAATCACTGGCATATGTAATTATGTGAGTTTTTTTATGTATATATATCTACACGTACATAACTGACCCAGGTGTCACTAAATCCATTTCAGTAAAGGTGAAAATATTCTTTTATTCTCATGCAGCAGTGGAACTGCCCCGTTACCGTTATAGGGGAGAGAAACAGCAGAGATTGCTCTAGCTGGGTAACCAATTGAGATGGGCCCAAGGGAGGAGTTAGGTGGGTCCATTAGGGGGTCTTTTTACTAAGCCGCATAAGCGCTTAAGTGCGCCTAACACGTGTCAGTTCTGGGCTACCACATGGCCCGGGCAGTAATTTCATTTTTGACGTGCGTCCTATACACTCGTCAGAAAATATTTTTATTTTGTGGTGCGCGAGCGATAATCGGCATTTTGACGCACGTCGACTGTTACCACCCGGTTAACGTGTGAGACTTTACCACTAAGTCAGTGGCTGATGGTAAGGTCTCAGACCCAAAATGGACGGGCACCAATTTTCATTTTGCCGCACATCCATTTTCGCCCCCACCCTCCAAAAAAGGCATATTTTACAGGTGCGCTGAAAAATGATCCTGCGCGTAGCCAAACCCTGTGCCTACGCTGCCACAAGCCATTTTTCAGCACACCTTAGTAAAAGGACCCCTAGATTTTTTAAGGCCTCGGTATTGGAGGGAAAGGGTCTTTTCTCTTGCCTCATTTCTTCCACCTGAAGATTATGCCCCAGGGGAGTAGAGGTGCAGTGAGTTCACTTCCAGCCCTGTCCTGCCCACTCTCCACTGTTCCACTTTCTTTTCATCTCCATTACCCCAGCTGCAAAGGACTTAAATATAAATCCACATATGCATCCAGCTTCTCCTATATAAGCGTGCAACAGTGGAACGCACTACCAAAGGCCATAAAGACGATGCACGACCTAGCAATCTTCTGAAAACTACTGAAAACCAACCTGTTCAAAAAGGCATACCATAATGATCCATCCTAAATACTAGACTACTAGACTCTAAATGAACTAGACAAAACCAAAATCTCCGCACCAGACTGATAACCTACATCATACTAATGAAAGTTACGCAACACGCACTAACTACCATTATATTTCGCACATCGGAAATGAACTTTCTATATTTGACTGTCTAACTTATTCTATATTCACTTTATCATTTAGGAACTTCAATGTATTCTACTTTACCATTTATACACCTTAATGTAATATCACTTGTATTTCTCTATCCGGAAAGGCGATCGCCATCATGGCATAATGTAAGCCACATTGAGCCTGCAAATTGGTGGGAAAATGTGGGATACAAATGCAACAAATACATAAAATAAATCTACAAATTAAGCCCTGAATCTATATTTTTATAAATTCATAGAGTCCAAGAAGTACATATGAGGAAGAGGGCATTGAGCATGAGCGCCTAGTGGTGGAGTATCCAGAAGATGCTAATGGCTACTTCTTCCTCTAGAAGTACAGTTCCCAGATCCCGTTTAGGCTAAGATACCTTATAGTTGGTTTTATATTTATTGTTTATTCCATTTGTATCATGCATAAGACCGTTCTGTGCAGCTTATATCACTGTATCTATAAATATAAAACTCAGTGCGAGATCAAAACGTTAATTGGATCAGAATGATAATTTTCTGAAATCGTCGTGCATGAGCCATGAAGACCACAGGCCTTGCAGGAGGAGACCTAGGAAAAAAAAACAGTAAATCCACATGGAATATTGCATTTCTTACAGTAGTGTGGTATCCCGGGGTCTGGGGCTCTGGTGACACAGCAGGCCTTTGTTTCTATTTTTGCTTTGTTGATGATGTTGTTTTGTTTTTTTGTCACACACTTCTGCTTCTTTCCTTTCTATTTGGTTGGTGTTCTTTTTTAGTTTGTATTAATTATGGTTTTGGGGTTTTTTTTTTACATTTTGTAACTCGCTTTAATGGTTGTCCTCAAGCGGCCTATCAAATAAAATAACCTTGAACCTCAAACAGTAAGAACAAAACTAGCTAGACCATCTACCTATGCTATTTAGTAAATGATTCTCATCAAAGCTCCTGGCAGAGTCATTAGCAAATTTCAGGGAATGTTTTCATACCATTGAGTGGAAGATTGCAGGTGTGTTTGTGTGGAATATCCATCTTTGAAGGCTAGAATCACCTGCCCCCTTGCAGCTGATGGCGTGAACCAAAATGCATGCTGGAAACTGTCTTGTATGTAAGTATAGGGAAATGTTTACTATGATTTGGTTTGTTTGTTTTTTTTCCTGTTTGTGGGTTTTTTTTTGTTTTTGTTTTTTTTTTTTGTTACATTTGTACCCCGCGCTTTCCCACTCATGGCAGTGTTGTTCCCCACTACGAGGCCTTTTGAGTTGTAAGCGGGTAATTAAATGAAATGAATTAAATAAAAGCTACCTACACTAACAGAATGAAGAAGAAAATATCCTACTGTATAAATGAACAGTGACCGATATCACAGGTCTCTCCCGACGTCAGCTGATCATAACCGCAACACCTACTACTACTTAACATTTCTAAAGCACTATACTAAACGTAAGCAGCGCTGTACAGCGACCCTCTTCTCTCCCCTGCCCCCCTCCAGCCACCCATGTCCAGCGACTCTCCTCTCTCCCCTGCCCCTCCTCCAGTGACCCTCCTCTCCCCCTGCCCCCCATGTCCAGCGACTCTCTCTTCCCTGCCCCCCCCCTCCAGCCACCCAGGTTGTCCAGCGAATTCTTCGAGGCAGACAGAAAAGATCCCCTGTCTTGCCTGTCCGCTGCTGGCGCTGACCCTCCCCCGCTGCCAGATCGCGGGGAGAGAGAGGAGAGTCACTGGACATGGGTGGCTGGAGGGGGGGGGGCAGGGAAGAGAGGAGGGTCGTAGTATATAAAAGTGTACCGTAGACATCCACTCTCATTTCTTGCTTTGTCTATTTCATTACATTTTTCACAACAAAAATGTCGCCCATTTTAACGGGCTTTACTGCTTGTCAGCAAATATACTAGTGTTTGCCGAGCCTGTCCCGGAAGCGCACCTAACCAGAGTCTCAGTAAGCAATATAGGCAACAGCCTAGGGGTAGCCACCTCAACACCAGAAGCCTGCCTCTGTCACTGGATGTGGTGATGTTGCATCGCCCATCCTTACTTTAGGCCACCTGGCTGGCAGATGTAACGTTTTTACTGCTGTGTTTTAGTTTTCGAAGGTTTGTTTAATGAGCGTGTTTATATACTGCCCTTCGGCCAGGCCAACAGAGCAGTTTACAGTAACAAATGAGGAGAAACAGAATGTACGACAGAGCAACTTAGAAAAATAAATTAGGAGAAACAAAAAAATTACAATAGTTTCATTATTAGAAGACAAGAAACAGATTCAGGAAGCAAAATTAGGAGAAGCCCAGTGCTTCAAGCTCCTATTCCCATACATTCCAGCCAGTTTAAGCAGTTATAACCTCAAATCAGGCCTAGAAACGTATGTTTTGAAAAGGCCGACTGTGATTTCTGCTAATGCAGCATAAACCTCTTATAGATAGATTTTAGTCTTAGGCCACGTGGTCAGCTACTCCAGATGGTGGGAACCAAGAAGAAAAATGCAGGTAAGGGTAATAATCGGTAGGCTTTCTGACATGTGGAGCGGAATCTTAGAAAGGATGTCCAACTCAGAATATGGATATCCAAGTCCAGATAGCAAGCAACCACAGAAATGGAGAAACTGGATCCGCTACGGGGGGAGGTGCAGAGACAAGGGAGTAGCGTGATCAACAGGACACTTCCAAGCAAGACCAAGGAGACTAGAGATGGAAAAAATATTCTTTAATAGTGGATAAGACTCGACACGGCACCATGTTTCGGCAAACAGCGCCTGCCTCAGGAGTCTGTGTGTGGAGATCACTTGTAGATGCAGATAAAGAGCAACCAAACCAAAATTAAGATTTTAAAAAGGCTAGTAAATGGTAAATATACAAGTTGTGTGGCTAAAAGTACAAACGGAACTTAGAATGGAATCAAGTCCGATATAAACCAGATTCCTATACAGAACCGACACATCAGCTGAATCCCTCATCCCTGTTACATAAGGAAAACACAGGCTTTCACTTAGCAAAAAAAGTATGAGATTATAAACTAAAAAATGTAATGTAGACAAAATAAGTGAAATGGAAAACAAACCAGACTGTGAGCAGTTAAAGCCCCAGAGAAACAGATGCATTTCCTTCAGTACTGAATAAAATGTAAGAAGTGCACATTTTCAAAGCTGACGTTACCTTTCTCTAAACACCAAAAATAAGTTATTTGTTCAGTATCCTTGTTTTTTGACCATTTTATTTTTCAAATTGGGTCGATCCTGGTCACCTTGTACTACAGTATAGTCTCGATTATCCGACCTTCGCTGATCTGACCGTCCGGCATATCCGACAGTCCCCCGGTGATGTCATGCGGCTTCTCCTTCTGCTTTCTGAACTCGGGATCCTACTTTTACCATCGTGATCCGGGACCCTGCTTTTACTGCCTTTCTTTCGGCAGTGGTTGAGGGATTACCATTTTTTTCTGTATTATCCGACAATGGGTCGGTCCCATTTAGGTTGGATAATTGACACTTTACTGTATTTCCCTTTGTTGTTTTTCTCTGAGTACCTTTCCAGGATTTATGTCTATTTTCTGTTTCTTCACTTTCCTCTCTTCTTCCTTACGACATACTCTGACACTGATCCTTCTGTTTCATTTTTGGCTCCATATCTCTCATCTGCCTTTTTATGAACCTGTAACCAGATTTCATCATCCTTGGTCTCCTCTTTCACCTACTTATCAGTTTTCCATTTCCTACATTTTCCTCCCTTCTATTCCCATCCCCACCCCTCTCTCATTCCTTCTCCAGCCTCCTATTCCCTAAATTTCATTTTACTTTCCAGTCCTCCATTTCAGCCCCTATATTTATTGTCTCCCAGGCCTCATCAATCTCTGCCTCTCATCTCCACCCTGTTATTTATCTCCCCCCCCCCCCCGCACCTCGAGTCTCTTTGCTATGTCTTACCCCCTTATTCAGGTTCCCATTCTTCCTTTTACCTCCCACAGTTCCCTCCTCGCTCACATGTCACCTTCTTTTATTCTTCACTCTTTGTAGCCTTCTTTTCCCCCCTTTCCCCAGCAGCCACTGTCCCTATCTCTTCTCCCATATTTCCTTCTCCAGTTCCCCAACTTCCATTCACCTTCTCCAATATTTTCCTACCCTGTCTTTCTCCACCTTAACCCCAGCATCCATCTCTGTGCCTCTCCGTCTTCACCTTCTCCTGCATATGTCCATGTTTCTTTCCTCCCCCCCCCCCAACAATATCCGTCCTTCTCCTCCTTGAAAGATCCACATAATCTTTCTACGATAGAGAGACTTGACGTTCAAGAAAGCCAATGTATCGTTGAAATTCACCCTCTAGGAGACAACGGTGGTAATTTTATGAATTGACACCAAGGTCTACTGCTCAGTGCCCAACTTTGGGTGTCATTTACAGAATCTGGTCCATATTGCAAAAACCCCAAAGGCTATGTCAGATGGCAGGTGAAACACCAAAAATGATAGAACAGAAAGGGCTGGCTCATTGCAGAAGGAGCAGGGATGCAGCAGAAGCTCAGTGCTCTGCCACCACAATTTTTATTTCAGAACTTTTTAACGACATATACGAATTTATAAGTGTACAGTGTCATTGCAGACCAATTTCACTGTGAATTTTCGTATAGAAAACATACGTACTACTACTTATCACTTCTATAGCCCTACAAGGCATATTTTTTACATATTTCCACTATTCATGACATATTGTAAGCCACATTGAGCCTGCAAAGAGGTGGGAAAATGTGGGATTCAAATGTAATAAATAAATAAATACGCAGCGCTGTACACCATACATGAAAAGACAGTCCCTGCTCAAAGAGCTCACAATCTAAATAGGACAGGCAAACAGACAGAACAACTAAGAGGTAAGGGTACAGGGCAAGTGAGTAGTGGTTAGGAGTCAAAAGCAGCGTTAAAGAGGTGGGTTTTTAGCCTGGATTTGAAAACGGCCAAAGACGGGGCTAGACGTACATGCTCGGGAAGTCTATTCCAGGCGTGAGGTGCAGCGAGATAAAAGCAACGGAGTCTGGAATTAGCAGTAGAGGAGAAGGAGACAGACAACATTCCATGTAGAAGCCTTCCCTTGCAAATCACCAATGCGGCCGCACAGGCTTCTGTTTCTGTGAGTCTGACGCAGGACATCAGACTCACAGAAACAGAAGCCTGCGCGGCCGCGTTGCTAATCTGCAAGGGCAGGCTTCTACATGGAATGTTGCTAATGGAATAGCAACATTCCATGTAGAATCTCAAATCGTAGCAACAGAATCTCAATAGTAGCAACAGAATCTACTACTACTACTACTTATCACTTCTATAGCGCTACAAGGCATACGCAGCGCTGTACACCATACGTGAAAAGACAGTCCCTGCTCAAAAAGCTCACAATCTAAATAGGACAGACAGACAGAACAACTAAGAGGTAAGGGAATTAAAGAGGTGGGGATAAAAGGGTACAGGGCAAACGAGTAGTGGTTAGGAGTCAAAAGCAGCGTTAAAGAGGTGGGCTTTTAGCCTGGATTTGAAAACGGCCAAAGACGGAGCTAGACGTACAGGCTGGGGAAGTCTATTCCAGGCGTGAGGTGCAGCGAGATAAAAGCAACGGAGTCTGGAATTAGTAGTAGAGGAGAAGGAGACAGACAACATTCCATGTAGGAGCCTGCCCTTGGAGATCAGCAACGCGGCCGCGCAGGCTTCTGTTTCTGTGAGTCTGACGTCCTGCACGTACATGCTCGGGAAGTCTATTCCAGGCGTGAGGTGCAGCGAGGACAAAAGGAACGGAGTCTGGAATTAGCAGTAGAGGAGAAGGGGACAGACAAGAGAGATTTATCCACAGAACGGAGTACCCGAGGGAGTGGGGGGGCGTAGGGAAGAGACAAGAGTGGAGAGGTACTGGGGAGCGGTAGAGTGAATGCACTTATAGGTCAGTAAGAGAAGTTTGAATTGAATGTGGAAACGGATAGGGAGCCAGTGAAGTGACTTGAGGAGAGGGCTAGCGTGAGCATAGCGACTCTGGCGGAAAATACATACGGCCATTTCTTGCACAATCTGAAAATGCTGTGGGTACAGCAATATAAATCAACATGGACGTATTGCAAGCTCAAACGCCAACACTGTATGGTGTGACCATTATTAAATTACCATTTGAAAACAGCTTTGTCTTGTTATGCTACATTCCCCAGTCATGGATTTCACATAAATAACCAGTTGCTCGTTCAGAGGAAAGAGGTCAATAAATCCCTACCCATTCCTTAAAGAACTTATTGAACCATCTACATCCAGACTTCTGTCATCTTATCCATCTCCATTACCCTTTGTAGCTTGTACAGCCAGTCCAGCAACCTCATTAAAATACACTCCTTAGCTAATAGTAACGCTGCGTCGACAAAGGGGGTTGGAAACATTGGCAGCTCACCTATGATAATGGACACATGTCTCACTTTGCTAGCTGCAGAACACCTTTCCCTCAAAAAACTCAACACCTACTACTACTACTATTTAGCATTTCTATAGCGCTACAAGTCGTATGCAGCGCTGCACAAACATAGAAGAAAGACAGTCCCTGCTCAAAGAGCTATGTAATAAAAGTGAGCCAAGTATAGGACAATCAAGCCATTGTGACATCACTGATGAGGTTGGCTCTTATTGGTGGCCTGAGGCATTATGACATCACAATATTAGCTCTGGTTACAAGAGACTACTACTACTACTATTTAGCATTTCTATAGCGCTACAAGGCGTACGCAGCGCTGCACAAACATAGAAGAAAGACAGTCCCTGCTCAAAGAGCTATGTAATAAAAGTGAGCCAAGTATAGGACAATCAAGCCATTGTGACATCACTGATGAGGTTGGCTCTTATTGGTGGCCTGAGGCATTATGACCACAATATTAGCTCTGGTTACAAGAGACTATTAACCTACTATTTATCACTTCTATAGCACTACAAGGCGTACGCAGCGCTGCACAAACATAGAAGAAAGACAGTCCCTGCTCAAAGAGCTTACAATCTAATAGACAAAAAATAAAGTAAGCAAATCAAATCAATTAATGTGTACGGGAAGGAAGAGAGGAGGGTAGGTGGAGGCGAGTGGTTACGAGTCAAAAGCAATGTTAAAGAGGTGGGCTTTCAGTTTAGATTTAAAGGTGGCCAAGGATGGGGCAAGACGTAGGGGCTCAGGAAGTTTATTCCAGGCGTAGGGTGCAGCGAGACACCTCACCCAGAAACATTTTTATTACAATACAGTCCTAGCCCTGCAAATCCACACACCGATGCTACCGCAGACCCCTTTTACTGCAGCTTGATAAAGGGGGCCCTATATTTGTTTATTGAGATAACGATTACAAAACAGAACACAGTATTCCAAATGAGGTGAAATCATGACTTGTACAGCGGCGTTAGCACGTCCTTGTTAGGGATTTTTCGTTTGGCAGGGTCTGTGTTTGTCTGACTATCCATCCGTTCAAATAAGTTTTTTTTTAAATGATTTATTTATTTATTTATAGCATTTGTATCCCACATTTTCCCACCTCTTTGCAGGCTCAATGTGGCTTACAAAAACAAATCTATATGTAAGATTAAAGGCAGGAAGTGCCAGGACAGAAGTCGTCAGGGTGTCGTATAAGCCGAGCCCCGCCATCCAAAGACCAGCAGGACAGTGATAAGAAAGTGCCATGGGGAACTACAGCCTCCATGGTGCTCTTCAGGTTGGAAAAGAGATGGCTGAGGTCTACAAAATACTGAGTGGTGTAGAAGGGGTAAAAGTGAATCGATTTTTTTCAGAACTTTTAGTACAAGAAGAGTGCTGGGCAGACTTCTACAGTCTGGGCCCTGAGAAAGGCAAGGACAAATCAAACTCAGATATACATATAAAGTATCACATACCATGTAAAATGAGTTTATCTTGTTGGGCAGACTGGATGGACCGTACAGGTCTTTATCTGCCGTATTTACTATGTTACTATGTTACTCTATGGGTTGTACATGGAATTTTGCTACTAATTGGGATTCCGGAATCTTGTAACTCTTTAGGATTCCAGAATCTTCAGAACATTTAGTACAAGAACAGTGCTGGGCAGACGTCTGCGGTCTGTGCCCTGAGAATGGCAAGGACAAATCAAACTCGGGTATACATATAAAGTAACACATACCATGAAAAATGAGTTTATCTTGTTGGGCAGACTGGATGGACCGTACAGGTCTTTATGTGCCATCATTTACTATGTTACTACTCATTCAAAAAGTACAAAGGCTAGGGGACACTCAATGAATTTGCATGGAAATACTTTTCTTTTTAAAAACTTTTATTTATTAAACATTTTACATAATTCCAAAGCTAGCTTTGTCAAGCAATCTGCCATAATTTACAAGGAAACAAATATTAATGGAAAAAAATCCCTCTTCTACAATAATATTTATAGGCTATAGTCCACAATCAGGGGGGGGGGGGGGGGCTGATATACACCATTCCTAAGAGGAGGAAGAGGAAACAGAAGGAAAGAAAGACAAAAAAAAAGAAAATAGCACATGTAAGATAATTTCAACTGCATCATTATTTTTTTTTATTTCATTTGTACCCCGTGCTTTCCCACTCATGGCAGGCTCAATGCAGCTTACATGGGGCAATGGAGGGTTAAGTGACTTGCTCAGAGTCACAGGGAGCTGCCTGTGTCTGAAGTGGACGTCAGACTCACAGAAACAGAAGCCTGCGCAGCCCTCTACATGGAATGTTGCTAGTGGAATAGCAACATTCCATGTAGAATCTCCAATAGTAGCAACATTCCATGTAGAATCTCCAACAGTAGCAACATTCCATGTAGAATCTCCAATAGTAGCAACATTCCATGTAGAGTCTCCAATAGTATCTATTTTATTTTTGTTACATTTGTACCCTGCGCTTTCCCACTCATGGCAGGCTCAATGTGGCTTACATGGGGCAATGGAGGGTTAAGTGACTTGCCCAGAGTCACAAGGAGCTGCCTGTGCCTGAAGTGGGAATCGAACTCATTTCCTCAGTTCCCCAGGACTTCCTACAAGTCCAAAAGGTCATTATAAGTCAGTTTTAGGAACTCTTGCATTAAAAAAAGATCAATGTTGTAAAGGTTAAAAAAAAAAAAAAATGAAAGGTAATATTATCTATCTGAAGAACACATTTACATGGAAACCTTAACTGAAATTTTGCACCCAAAGTCAAAGCTTCCTGTCGCATAGACAGAAATTTCTTCCTTTTTTCCTGTGTCAGTCTGGAGACATCTGGAAATATCTGAATCTTTTCTCCCATAAAGAAAACTGGAATTGATTGTCTCAGATAAAGTCTTATCAAGGCCTCCTTATCTTGGAAAAATACAAAAGAGACCAAGAAAGTGGCCCGAAAGTCCACCTCATCTTGCGATCTCTCTAAAAGCGCTGAGACATCCAGATTATCAGAAGACAAATTCACCCCGATTTGGCCTTTCAACCTGGCTTCTCGAGCTAGGGAAGATGGCAAATAATAAAGTTTTTGTATTGGGGGAAGCCCATTCTCAGGATATTGAAGAACTTCATTTAAGAATTTATGAATTAAGTCCCTTGAGGAGCTATATTTAACAGAAGGAAAGGTTAATATTCTCAAATTCAATGATCTAGCTCCATTTTCTAAGTTCTCCAGCTTACGATGAACAACACCAGCGTTCTGTAATAATTTACATTCCACCTCTTTGACTTGGGATAAAGATGTTTCATAATTTTTCATATTTGACTCCTGAAGGACTAGTCTTCCGATTTGTGTCAAAAGATGGGTGTCCTTTTCTTTCGAAAATAAGCCTGAGAATGTTCCGCCTTGATCTTTTTTGTCGCTCCAGTATTTTATTTATTTAATTTGCTGCATTTATATAGTAACATAGTAGATGATGGCAGAAAAAGACCTGCATGGTCCATCCAGTCTGCCCAACAAGATAACTCATATGTGCTACTTTTTGTGTATACCCTACTTTGATTTGTACCTATGCTCTTCAGGGCACAGACCGTATAAGTCTGCCCAGCACTATCCCCACCTCCCAGCCACCGGCTCTGGCACAGACCGTATAAGTCTGCCCAGCACTATCCCTGTCTCCCACCACCGGCTCTGGCACAGACCATATAAGTCTGCCCAGCACTATCCCCACCTCCCACCACCGGCTCTGGCACAGACCGTATAAGTCTGCCCAGCACTATCCCTGCCTCCCAACCTCCAGTCCCGCCTCCCACCACTGGCTCTGGCACAGACCGTATAAGTCTGCCCCGCACTATCCCCACCTCCCAACCTCCAGCCCCGCCTCCCACTACCGGCTCTGCTATCCAATCTTGGTTAAGCTTCTGAGGATCCATTCCTTCTGAACAGGATTCCTTTATGTTTATTTATATCCCACATTTTCCCACCTATTTGCAGGCTCAATGTGGCTTACAATATAATACAACTACAATCACATTGATGGAATAGAGAATCAGAGTATATATAACAGATAAGGTGTATAGGAATATTATGGCAATCATATTAACGGAGAAGAATTTCAGAATTATTGCTATTAAGTATGTTTTACAAACATATCTCTTACACTGTATAGGACCATTGTACAGAAACATATGCTAGGTTCTTTGACTCCTGAAACAGGCTTACATGCTGAAACACGGCCATGTCGGGTCCTTGATGTGTTGCTATTGTTGACTTCATTAAAGGTCCTACATACTGACATCTTAGAATCCTCTTTTTTTTGTCTTACTTTTTTTGTTCTGTTCACACGTTCATGAGGTTTGGACTCTTTCCTTTCTCTTCTCTCCAGTACTTAAATATTGCCATACTGGGTCAGACCAAAGGTTCTTTAAGCCCGGTATCCTGTTTCTAACAGTGGCCAATTCAGGTCAAAAATTCCTGGGAGGATCCCAAGAATTTGCAAGATTACGTGCTACTTACCACCAGGGTTAAACAATAGCTTTTCCCCAGATCTACTTTAATAATGGCTTATGGACTTTTCTTCCAGGAATCTCTCCAAACTTTTTTTTTTAACCCAACTATGGTGTTTACCGTATTCTAGGATTTAGATATGCACTGAGTGTAAAAAAAAAAAGTGGAAGGGGGACATCCTTACATTGACAGTTGGGATTTAGAAGGGGAGTTTGCATACCTAACCCCAAGACCCAAGGTTTCAAGTTCTCAGGTTTAATTTCTGTAAGTATGGCTAAGACTCGTGTTGCTACTTCCCCTGTTGTCTTTCACGGAACATAATTCATCGCTGAATGAGAAATGGTGTAGCAGAGAGGCCCTCACTGCATATTGATGAGGTCCCACTTACTATGATGATTTCTCAAGGCCTCTCACCTTGTGCTCTGGAGGGAAGCTGTGTGGCGCTTCTGGAGGTTCAGATCCATGTTGTAAATAACGCCGAGCTTGGCACTAGCTGTATTTTTGAGCGATGGGAAAAATGCTGTTAACTTCAAAAGCTGTTCTTGAATCATTGGTATTGTTTCTCGTATCTCTTACACGTGCACGTAACCAAAGTTGGTGTAAAAGTGTGCATTCGCTCTATCCCCCTGATTCTGTAAGAGTCGCCAAAAATTGCGTGCTCGATTTGCGCACACAATATAATTTATTTATTTATTTGTTGCATTTGTACCCCACATTTTCCCACCTAGTTGCAGGCTCAACGTGGCTTACATAGTACCGTCAAAGGCGTTTGCCCAGTCGGTTGATAACAAATACAAGGTTGTATAGTGATCGTATGAGGTATAAGTGGAGGGTCGGAAGAGATGAAGATTGCGTGTTGAATAACGAGCTAATTAGTGTCAATAATTGGCTTTTTAACAAGCAATTACTGTCATGAATTCGATTGAATTTGGAATTTTAGTCATGAGTAAAAAAAAAAAGAGGCACAGAAATGCGAGGGTCGTAGGTGGAAGGGGGGAGCGGCGTTCCTAGCATTTGCACACCTTGAGTGAATTCCTTCAAAAAAGGCGGTAAATAAATCCTACTAAATAAATAATGGGGACATGTGCCCAATTTAGGTGCATACATCTATGAAAACAATGCACGACCTAACAAACTTCCGGAAATCGTTAAAAGCCAACCTGTTCACCAGGGGCGTATCTGCCTGGGGCCACAGGGGCCTGGGACCCCGCAGATTTTGCCCTGGCCCCCCTCCCGCCGCCAGCCCTCCTCCGCTGCCGTTTCTTACTTTTGCGCCGAGGTCCGCTTCCTCCTGGGCCTTTAAAAATATTTCTTCAGCTGGTGGGGGACCCCAACCCCCGCCAGCCAACCCGAGGTGACGTCTTTCAAGTTCTTCGTCCGCCGTGGCAGACGTGCTGGAGTTGAGCGGCTGAATCCAGGAAGAGGACCTCGGCGCAAAAGTAAGAAATGGCAGCGGGGGAGGGCTGGCGGCGGGAGGGGGTGGAGAGAGTCGTTGGTGGCGGTGGGGGGGGGGGTCCGGTAATGGTGGCAGGGGGGGGGGGCTAAAATGTGCCCTCTCCCTCTGGCTCTGGCCCCCCCTACTGCCGGAGGCCAGATACGCCTCTGCTGTTCCCAAAGACATACCAGAATGTCCCTGCAACACAATCGAAACTCTTATCAGACCTGGACAAAACTTAAATCTCTCTCCTTGAATACTTAATATACTCTGTCATTTATGAACATTAACACTAGACCACTCTGTATTTCTCTTACCGGAATTGGCGATCGCCATCACGGTGCTATGTAAGCCACATTGAGCCTGCAAATACGTGGGAAAATGTGGGATACAAATGCAACAGATAAATAAATAAATAAATACAATGTTTCAGTTGTTGCAAATGGCTGTGCCTAAAGTTAGGTGCAATTCCCGGGCAGAAGCGCTATTCTATAAACCTCACCTAACTTCAAGCACGGCTTATAGTATAGTTCTTTTTTTTCGGTGCTGATTTTTTGGCGCCATATATAGGAATCTATCCCTGTTTGTGTATTTTGTTAAAATAGGCGTGCACATTGAAAATTGCGCCTCCACTTCACTCAGGCTACGCCCCCAGGAGCCCAAATGCATAACATGCGGTCTTGTGGACGTGTGGTACTTAAATGCCCTTGAGATTTATAAAAGGTTTTTCTATGCAAAAAGAAGTGGCTTTACGCACAGAAGAACTTTTATAAAATCATCCCCCACATGGATAAAAGTAAAATAAATAAATGAATAATGAGTAAACAATATGCAACATCTGTACTGATAGTTGCAGTAGGGGAGTCCCGTTGTTGATTATTCCCGCTGGTTGAAGGATCCTCCGTGCTCAATAAGACCAGTGCATTTTTTCTAACGAAAAAGGTGCCGGTACTCTAGTGAAAAAGGTGCCGGTACTCAAATGCCAGGCTACCCTTCAGGGGTGGGGTGCGCATTGAGGGACCCACCCCACAATAGCCAGGCCCCCTGCAACCAGTCACAGAATCTATGACAAGGCAGAATTGCTGTGTAGAGCCTGAGCTCGTTCATTAAAAAATGGGGACCATGGGCCAATTTTAGCAGACAATAGAAAAGGTGTCAGTACTCAGTACCCCCAAGTACCCCCTCAAAAAAAAGCCCTGCTTTTATCACATGTAGCAGTGATTTTGATTTCTACAGGCATTTCTTTTTCATTTAGGGGGCTTATCAACATGAGCTATTGTTAAGACATGTTATTTTACTGTTAACTTGTAATTAGCTTGATTGTTCTATACTTGGCTCACTTTTGATAATGTGATGTCATAATGCCTCATTCCACCAATGGCTAACAGCCAACCTCATCAGTGATGTCACAATGGCCTACACGTGGGTCCCTTTTATCCAGTGCGTTTGTTCTAGCAAAAGAGGTGCCGATACTCAAATGCTAGGCCACCCTTCAGGGGTGGGGTGATCACTGAGGGACCCACCCCACAATAGCCAGGCCCCCTGCAACCAGTCACAGAATCTATGACAAGGCAGAATTGCTGTGTAGAGCCTGAGCTCGTTCATTAAAACATGGGGACCATGGGCCAATTTTAGCAGACAATAGAAAAGGTGTCAGTACTCAGTACCCCCAAGTACCCCCTCAAAAAAAAGCCCTGCTTTTATCACATGTAGCAGTGATTTTGATTTCTACAGGCATTTCTTTTTCATTTAGGGGGCTTATCAACATGAGCTATTGTTAAGACATGTTATTTTACTGTTAACTTTTAATTAGCTTGATTGTTCTATACTTGGCTCACTTTTGATAATGTGATGTCATAATGCCTCATTCCACCAATGGCTAACAGCCAACCTCATCAGTGATGTCACAATGGCCTACACGTGGGTCCCTTTTATCCAGTGCGTTTGTTCTAGCAAAAGAGGTGCCGATACTCAAATGCTAGGCCACCCTTCAGGGGTGGGGTGATCACTGAGGGACCCACCCCACAATAGCCAGGCCCCCTGCAACCAGTCACAGAATCTATGACAAGGCAGAATTGCTGTGTAGAGCCTGAGCTCGTTCATTAAAACATGGGGACCATGGGCCAATTTTAGCAGACAATAGAAAAGGTGTCAGTACTCAGTACCCCCAAGTACCCCCTCAAACAAAGCCCTGAATAAGACACAAGTGATTTAACCATGCTGAAAGTCCAGGTCTTTGTAACATGTAACATCCATAGGACTGAGGGCTCTCCAGTTCCTAGGCCAGTGCTTGCCTTATGGGTTCATTTCCTTTCATTCTTCCATAAAATTTACAGCCTTGGAAGAAATGATGTATTTTTAAGCGTCTTCAAAGAAGGTGTTTCTTTCACGGTAGGAGCCAGATATGTCTGTCCAGGAAAGAACTGTGATTGTTTCGGGGTTCTCATGTTCTGTCCGTCTCTTGGGAATGCCGTGATTCTGGTGGTTGGAGAGAAGATTAATGTGGAATGAAGTAAGGAAAGGTTTTATGCACATGAGCTGATGCTGCCTGTGGAAACCCTGTATGTGCTGAATGGGCCTCCAGGGACCATTCAAGGATCAGGAAGGAATATTAACAACTAACTTTGGCACTCCTGTTTATTTTTGCAGGAAATATGTGTATCCTTTCGTATAAATAGAATATCATTAGTAGTAACTGATGTTTATTTCATTTAATACTTTAGAATTGTGGTTCACTAGTCTAGTATATCATTTTGATGTGGTCGAAGAAACGGTGATTTATTTATCAAACTGAAACGTGAATGTCTTGATGTATCTTTTTGAAATATTTAGGAGCCCTGTGGCAGAAAGTGTCCCTTATTCCCTGGATTCTATACGGCGCACCTAGAGATCCGCGCCGAAATCCAGGCGGGTTCTATAAGTACATAAGTACATAAGTAATGCCACACTGGGAAAAGACCAAGGGTCCATCGAGCCCAGCATCCTGTCCACGACAGCGGCCAATACAGGCCAAGGGCACCTGGCAAGCTTCCCAAACGTACAAACATTCTATACAATCAAGCCATTGTGACATCACTAATGAGGTTGGCTCTTATTGGTGGAATGAGCCACTATGACATCACAATAGGTTAAATCACTGCTCTATGTAATAAAAGTGAGCCAAGTAGAGGACATAAGTACATAAGTAATGCCACACTGGGAAAAGACCAAGGGTCCATCGAGCCCAGCATCCTGTCCACGACAGCGGCCAATCCAGGCCAAGGGCACCTGGCCAGCTTCCCAAACGTACAGACATTCTATACGTGTGTAACTTAGTTGGCTTAACAAGTTAATCAGCATTGATAACAGCACTTAACAAGCAATAATGAGCCCTAATTGGCAATAATTAGAATTTACATGCACAACTCTCCAAGCGTATTCTGTAACACACTGCGCCTAACTTCTAACATGCGCAGACAAAAAAGAGCCATGGTTATGAGTGAAGAAATGGGCGTTTCTTGGGCGTTCCAAAATGTGCGCACATAGTTATGGAATATGGCCGTCTGTGCCTAAATCTACGTGCTGGGATGTACGCCATGATATCCTTGGTGTAAATGGATGCACGTTGTCTTAGGCGTTGGGATATCAACTAAGCGTATTCTATATACTAAGTCTAAATGTAGACGCTGCTTATCGAATATGCATAGGTGAAAATGTTTTCTGTACGGATTTTTTAGGTGCATATTTAGAATTCCCCCCCCCCCCCCCAGGTCTTTCCTGTGAGCTAAGGCCACTTTTTGCCGCAGCCGGAAAATGTCCGATTTTGTATTTGCGCTTACTGCTCCCATTTTGTAGGTGGTAAGGGTTCATGTGGCAATCATCTAGTACATGGCAGTGTGGCTGCACTAACTGATTAGCATAGACACGCCCACTCTCCATCCCAAGACACACTCCCTCGGCTAAAGAAACAATATTTTTTAGTGCGTGGGTAATGCCGTACATTGGGATTTTACCACATGTTAATGCATACCACTGATTGGTAAATTGGGCCCCTTAGTCACTATGGGGTTCATAGTGTTGTGATACAATAAATATGCAGCTTTTATGCCTAATGCAAGCAAATATTTTTAATCCCCCCCCCCCCCCCCCAATAATCAACCGCCGGCAGTCAGCGTCTTTTTAAATGCTCATCGTCACTGGTTGAATTATCTCCTGATATTCAGTGCCAGGCCATGTCTGGGCACCTGCACTGAATATCAGGGGATAATTTTGGGTGGGCAGGCCGCTGGTGCTTATGTAAAATGCTTAGTCACCTGTATAGGCTCAATTTGCATTATATCAAATGGCCAGAAATAAATAAATAAATAAATAAATAAATGTGGGCCCGGCTGATATTTAGCTGAGCTTTCATAAGAAAGTTATGTGGGACCCGGCTGAATATCAGGCCGGGACTCGCATAAAAAAATAGTTTATTTTTCCTCCTCTTGCAGCCCCGACAACAACCCCTCGGGGCGCCTCACCCCAACAACATCTCTGCCCCCCCACCCTCGGGAGCAACCTCATCCCACCCCTACCTCCCAGTTAGGATAGGACCCTCCCCCGGGGCCTACCTGACCTCCTTGGTGGTCCAGCGGGGTGTCGGTGGCAGGAGCGAATCCCCTTTGCTCCTGCCCCTAGTGGCAGCTTCTTGAAAGTGGCTGCCGCAACCTCTTACTACAGCCTCGTGTTACTGCAAGTACTGCGAGAGGTCACGGCACCCATTTTCAAGAAGCTGATTTGCTCCTGACACCCCACTGGACCATCAAGGAGGTCAGGTAGGCCTCTGGGGAGGGTCCTATCCTGATCGGAAGGTGGGGATGGGATGAGTCTACTGCCGACGGGAGGGGTATTGTTGAGGGGGCTGCCTGGGGGGGGGGGCAGAGCAAAGATGTTGTTGGGGAGGGACGCCCCGGGGAACTGTTCTCGTGGGTCGCGGGGGGGGGCAGGGAAAGAAACTTTTTTTGTGTGCGGGTCCAGGGCTGATATTCAGTCAGGACCCACTTAAGACAACTTCACCCACTTACTTTATGTGGGCCTCGGCTGAATATTGACGACGCTGTTATGTCCTGGCTCCTCCCCAGCCACACCCCTGATTGGCCCACTTTTTTTGGGGGGGGGGGGGCTTGTCAGAGGCAGTATTCAGCGGCACTCCCACCTTTAGTGCCCCTGAATATTGGCGGTTGAGTGGTGACAGGTGATTTAAGTGGGCAGCCTTTGAATATCAACTTCATTGTTTTTAATATGTGAAAGAAGCCCTCAAAATTCATTGAACGTGAGATTTTTTTCAAGGATGACCTCTACTACTACTACTACAAATCATTTCTATAGCGCTACCAGTCATACGCAGCGCTTCAGGGCTTCAAAATTCCATCATCATAACTATTACCATGTAAACAAAGGTACCTGGTGGTGGCGGTGGCAGGGGCGGTTCGGCGGTGGGGGTCGAGAGTGGCGGAGAGGGTTGGCGGGGGGGGGTGGGTCTGAAAGTGGCAGGGAGGGTTGGCGGCTGGGGGAGGCGTGCTAAAATGTGCCCCTGCACCTTGAGCTATGGACCCCCTCCTGCCGAGGTCTGGCTATGCCCCTGGCCTGATCATGCTACTTTTGTGATCTACACAGGTCCAAATGGTCCTGAAAGGCTGAAATTACCCTGTAACGTAGCTTTAGTTATATTAGCCCTGTTAGAAGCAAAAGTGATATTTGCCAATAAAACAGGAATTTCAGGAGTCCTTTTACAAATTTTTGGTAAGAACTGACCTCAGCACTTACCTACACAGATCTTTCCGCTCGCTAAGGTCATTTTTATGTGGTTGTAAAACCCCCAACCTGATCGATCTTCCAGCCAGGAACTGGACCAGAACATCTAAAACATATCTCAATCTTCATCTTCCTAACTGCAAAGGGCTCAAATACAAAACCTACTACGCATCCAACTTTTCTGTCATAGGCAGCCAACTCTGGAACGCCATACCTCGACACAGTCGAAAAACCACTGAACACCTACCCTTCCGAAAACTGCTGAAGACTTACCTCTTCAAACAAGCCTACCCAAAAGACCCGTCCTAATTCTCAAACATAATTCCACACCATTAGTATTACCCACACTCCAATCCCTTCCCCACATCGCTTATTATTGTCCTACTCTATGTAATAATGTCATCTCTTTGACACTTTGTTCCATACTTTGTATCATCTCTGTGATACTTTGTAGCATACTTTGTAAGCGCACTGAACCCACTCTATGTAATTATGTCATCTCTGCGATACATTGTTTCCATACCTGTATTATCTCCGTGATACTTTGTACCATACTTTGTAAGCCTACTCTATGTAACTATGTCATCTATGTGATACTTTGTCCATACTTTGTATTATCTCTGTGATATTTTGTACCATACTTTGTAAGCCTACTCTATGTAACTACTAGTAAAAAAGGCCCGTTTCTGACACAAATGAAACGGGCGCTAGCAAGGTTTTCCTCGGAGTGTGTATGTTTGGGAGAGTGTATGTGAGAGTGACTGTGTGAGAGACAGAGTGAAAGTGTGAGTGTGTGTGTGTGAGAGAGAGAGTGAGTCTGGGTGTGAGTGTGTTTGTGAGAGTGTGTGTGTGTGAGAATGAGAGTGTGTGCAAGTGTGTATGTGAGACACAGTGTGAGAGAGTGTGTGTGTGTGTGTGTGCGAGAGAGAGAGTGTGTGTGAGACACAGATTCTCTGTGAGAGTGTGTGAGTGACTGTGTGGCACATAGAGAGTGAATGTGATACATTGTGAGACAGAGTGTGTGAGAGTGAGAGTCAGAAAGACATTGTATATGAGAGAGAGAGTGTGAGCCTTGCCCTCCCAATCCATGCCTATCTGTCCCCTGCCCCCTCCATTCATCCTTTTCCAGCAATTCCCCTCTCTCCCTGAGACCTGCCCTCCCAATCCATGCTCCTCTGTCACCTGCCCCCTCCATTCATCCCTATACAGCAATTCCCCTCTCTCTCTGAGCCCTGTCCTGCAATCCATATCCATCCATGCCCATCTGTCCCCTCCATTCATCCCTATCCAGCAATTCCCCTCTCTCCCTGATCCCTGCCCTGCCCTCCCAATCCATGCCCATCCATGCTCCTGTCACCTGCCCCCTCCATTCATCCCTATCCAGCAATTCCCCTCTCTCCCTGAGGCCTGTCCTGCAATCCATATCCATCCATGCCCATCTGTCCCCTCCATTCATCCCTATCCAGCAATTCCCCTCTCTCCCTGAGGCCTGTCCTGCAATCCATATCCATCCATGCCCATCTGTCCCCTCCATTCATCCCTATCCAGCAATTCCCCTCTCTCCCTGAGCCCTGCCCTCCCAATCCATGCCCATCCATGCTCCTCTGTCACCTGCCCCCTCCATTCATCCATTTCCAGCAATTCCCCTCTCTCCCTGAGCCCTGCCATCTCAATCCATGCCCATCCATGCTTCTCTGTCCCCTGCCCCCTCCATTCATCCTTTTCCAGCAATTCCCCTCTCTCCCTTCCATGATCCCCCCTCGCCTCCATGCTCTTCTGTCTCCCATGTCCCAGCCTGTCCCACCCTCTTCTTCCCCCCCCTTCGCATCCTTGCTGTCGTTTCTCCTCTGCCCTCCCGCTCCCATTGTTCAACTGCCCACCCTCTTCTCTCCCCCAACATCTTTTTTTTTTTTTTAAATTTACCTCCGTGGCGGCGGTTCCGTCAGCGCAGCGTTAGGGAAGGAGGCGGCGCTCCCGACATCTAGCCTTCCCTTCGCTGTGTTCCGCCTTCTTCTGACGTCATCCTTGACGTCAGAAGAAGGCGGAACACAGCGAAGGGAAGGCTAGAGACGTCGGGAGAGCCGCCTCCTTCCCTGACGCTGTGCTTTGTTTGTTTTTTTTTCCGCCCTCGACGTCATGACGTTTGCCCTCGGCGTCATGACGTTTGATGCGAGGGCGGGGCAGAGACGGCTGGCAGCCTGGCTGGCTTCACACCACGAATCCACGAACCCTTCAAGTAATGTTTGAGTGACTTCAGAACGTTGTCTTCAGAACGTCCACAGTGCGTTTTATTATATTAGATGTCATCTATGTGATACTTTGTCCATACTTTGTATCATCTCTGTGATACTTTGTACCATACTTTGTAAGCGCACTGAACCCACTCTATGTAATTATGCCATCTCTGCGATACATTGTTTCCATACCTGTATTACCTCCGTGATACTTTGTACCACACTGTGTAAGCCGCACTGAACCTGCTATCGAGCGGGAAAGAGCGGGGTATAAATGCTACAAATAAATAAATAAATTATTTTTGGCTTTTCTGATGTATCATGCGTGTATTAGCACTTAACCCAGCTTAGTAAAAGGACCCCTTCCTGTTTTTTATTTTTTCTAACAGTGAGCTGAATTATTTTGAAAGAAAAGAGAAGCTACTGATTTTACAGGTATACGGAAGAGAAAAATGCAAAATCTTGAAACGAGCTGAGTCTCAAACAAGCAGCAGGCTCATAAAACAGAATAATTTCTCTTTGCTAAAGTGAAGCGCTACAAGACGGCTTTGAAATGAGATTTTAAACCCATTGCCTGTGTTATGGAGCTGTGAAGGAAGGCTGTACATATATGTCAACTGTTTTCACTGGTCAGCCTCTGGGTAGATGCTGAAACAGCTGCTGCCCCAGCACTAACCTTTAGCTGAATTATTTATCATGTCAGATTTGTGAATTTAAAGGCTCCTTGATAAATTCTACAAAACCGTATTATGTCTCTGACATTCTAGGGTTTTTATTATTGTGTCTTCAATTATTCACAAAGGCGGCTATGCTTCCCAAAGCTCAAATGAAAGCAGCGAATACCATGTTAGTGGAAGGCGGAAGGTAGTTTATCAACAGAATTTTCTGGGTTTTTTTTATTATTATTATTTAAAGCAGCGTTCTCCATATTTTCTAATATGGCTGAAGGAAATTGAGCTCTAAAAAATTGTGATTTTTATAAGCCACAGTATCTCCATAAAAACTCGAGCGTAGTACAATATATCATGCATAACACAAAATCTAAGATAAAAAATAATAAAGTATTTAAAAATAGCACAGAGAGAAATCAGTCATTACTCCTGCATTGAAATTATGTATCCAGGTTTTCCGTAGGAATCTAGGGGGTCCTTTTAACAAGGTGTGCTAACAGATTTGGGGCCCTGTTACTAACTGGTGGTAAACCCACCACGCGGCAATCCAGATTTACCGCTGGGTGGCTCTGGCAGTAGTTCCACCCCCCAGCGCATGTCATTTCAGGCAGTAATTGGGCAGCGTTGCGTGCTGGCCGGTTACTGCCAGGTTAGCATGGGAGCCCTTACTGCCACCCAGTGCTCCCCATCCCCCACATGGCCACACGGTAAGTGCAATAATGTTGGCATAAGCGTGTGGTCATAAAAACAATTTAGCACGTGAACACTTGTGGACACTTATTCTGTAGGCAGTAAGGGCTCACATGCTTGCTGATCCTGCGCTAATCAATTAGCATCCAGTAATGTAGCTATACCAGCTGATTAGCACAGAAATGCCTCCTCTCTGCCCCCAACATGCCCCCTCCACAGAAAAATGTCAGATATTTTTAATGTACGGTTTGCGCACACAGAGTAGGAACTTTTTCTGCCGTCACCTACTATGTTACTATCCTGCTTATTTTCGAAAGAGATGGGCGCCCATCTTCCGACACAAATCGGGAGATAGGCGTCCTTCTCCTAAGGTCGCCCAAATCGGCATAATCGAAAGCTGATTTTGGGCGTCCTCAACTGCTTTCCGTCGCAGGGACGACCAAAGTTCAAGGGGGCGTCGGCAGTGTACCAAAGGCGGGATGGGGCGTGGTTAAGAGATGGGCGTCCTCGGCCGATAATGGAAAAAAGAAGGGCGTCCCTCACAAGCATTTGGCCGAGTTTACTTGATCCAGTTTTTTTTCATGACCAAGCATCAAAAAGGTGCCCAAACTGACCAGATGACCACCGGAGGGAATCGGGGATACTACTACTACTACTATTTAGCATTTCTATAGCGCTACAAGGCGTACGCAGCACTGCAGAAACATAGAAGAAAGACAGTCCCTGCTCAAAGAGCTTACAATCTAATAGACAGAAAATAAAGTAAGCAAATCAAATCAATTAATGTGTACAGGAAGGAGGAGAGGAGGGTAGGTGGAGGCGAGTGGTTACAAGTGGTTACGAGTCAAAAGCAATGTTAAAGAGGTGGGCTTTCAGTCTAGATTTAAAGGTGGCCAAGGATGGGGCAAGATGTAGGGGCTCAGGAAGTCTATTCCAGGCATAGGGCGCAGTGAGACAGAAGGCGCGAAGTCTGGAGTTGGCAGTAGTGGAGAAGGGAACAGATGATAAGGATTTATCCATGGAGCGGAGTGCACGGGAAGGGGTGTAGGGAAGGACGAGTGTGGAGAGATACTGGGGAGCAGCAGAGTGAGTACATTTATAGGTTAGTAGAAGAAGTTTGAACAGGATGTGAAAACGGATAGGGAGCCAGTGAAGCGACTTGAGGAGAGGGGTAGTATGAGTAAAGCGACCCTGGTGGAAGACAAGACGGGCAGCAGAGTTTTGAACTGATTGGAGAGGGGAGAGGTGACTAAGTGGGAGGCCAGCAAGAAGCTGACCTCCCACTTACCTCCCCTTACTCCCCCAGTGGTCACCAACCCCCTCCCACCCAAAAAAAATAATTTTAAAACATTTGTTTGCCAGCCTCAAATGTCATACCCATCTCCATCACAGCAACGGCAGTTGAGGACGTCCAAAATGTGGATGTTCCTGTGAGGACATCTATGCCTCTGCTATGCATCTGACACCCTCTTTATTTATTCATTTGGATTTTGGATCACAAGTAGCAGCAGTGGGATTTGAACCAGCCACCTCTGGATTGCAAGACCAGTGCTCTAAACACTAGACCAGTCCACCACTCCACTCCACTCCCTTGAAATTTGGCCATCCCTGTGGGGGGGGGGGGGGGGGGGAGGTATGTGTGTGTCAGCGGAGGCATAACGAAGGCGTGGAAATCCTTCTTTCAAACATTTTGGACGTCCTCAACTGCCCCCCACAGAGATGGCCAAATTTCAAGGGCATGGCATAGACTGGGGGAGTGGCCTAGTGGTTAGAGCACTGGTCTTGCAATCTAGAGATGGCAGGTTCAAATCCCACTGCTGATACTTGTGATCCAAAATCCAAATAAATAAATAAAGAGGGTGTCAGAGGCATAGCAGAGGCATAGATGTCCTCACAGAAACATCCACATTTTGGACGTCCTCAGCTGCCGTCGCTTCCCCTCCTTATTAAGGAAATCGTGTGCAAATGAGCTAACAGCGAGCAGCTCATTTGCATGCAATTTCCTTCATGCATGCCCGTTCCTTTCCGGATCGATAAGGGAAGGGCTTTTTCTATTCAGTTAGTGGGACCAGTTCACTACGAATGTTGGGTCCTCCCACGACCAAATGGCTTGGATTTGGTCGTTTCTGAGATGGGCGTCCTCGCTTTCCATTATCGCCGAAAACCGGGACGACCATCTCTAAGGTTGACCTAAATTTCAGGATTTGGGCGTCCCCCGACCGTATTATCGAAACGAAAGATGGACGTCCATCTTGTTTCGATAATAAGGGTTGCCCCGCCCCTTTACGGGGCCATCCTTAGAGATGGGCGCCCCCGTTCGATTATACCCCTCCTTGTTACTTACTACATGATGCCCCACAGTAAGCTGTTTTACGCTGTGGTAAGCATGTGCCACCACTTACCACAGCTTAATAAAAGCACCCTTTAGCCTTCCGTTGCTTCAGGTTCCAATATAGATTATGAGCCCTCCAGGAATAGAAAAATACCTACTCTGCCTGACTGTACATTGCTTTAATGGCTCATAGGCAGCATTTCTTTATTTATTTCTCATTTATAGCCCACTTAGTGACTAAGTGGGAAACAATAAAAATATTCACAATTTATAATAAACATATTGTGACAAAACCCCTTAGCCATCCGCCTGGAGTTACCCTGCAACCACTTAGAGGGTCTGTCCCCTACACAAATCAGGTCTGCCTGCACCTGCTGCTTATGCGCTATACTTTCACCCTCCTCCCACTGACTGGGTCACAACCGTCTCTGGGCGAGTCTCCCACTCTCAAATGATCTGATTTCTAGGTTACTGGAGGCCACACTCTCTCAGTGGTCCCACAGTTCCTAGAAAACCCTCACCGACCCAACACACAAACCACCAGTATTCTTTACAAGTCCATACAGACAGAGGCCACAAACTAAATTGTTTATTATCTTAAAAATATTGAACAGAAAAAGTGCAATCAGTAAACAATAACAGGTAACTAAAATATGGATCAATTATAACACTAACTAAATATAGGTTTACATTCTTTTTTTTAGTTCAAGTGTATTTATTAACTTTTCAAAAAAATATAATCAAGTATACAAAGTACAAAAACAAAAATCAAAAATAAACAATCATATACATGATATGTAGAAAGTTTCATACATTGCAACATCTTTATATATGCAGTGCCATTACAAATGATTAGAAATTATACAGGTTTATTTTATTGTGACATCATACAAAGGGAACAGTAATATCCAAAATGTCAGAAACAATTCCTTATACTTAATTTTGGCAGAATTTGACTACTTGGTCCCGTGTTTTGAGAAACAAATGCATGGAATTATTACGCTCAACTAATATTTTTTCATATGTAAGAATCATACATACACTAGCCTACCAAAAACAAAAAGAGACCAATTTAAAATTCTTGCAATTCTTTATAATAGTGAAAAGTGCTATGGCTAAAAGTGTGTCAAACAATTTATAGTTTCATTTATGACCTGCTTGCTTTAATCCTGCAGAACGAAATATCATAAGGTACAGATGGTAAAATATTGCAAGTACTTTTGCAAATCCCATGTGAGTGCACTCCTGTACACCCCTAACCCATACTTCTCACCCAGCAGGGCCGGCCTTAAGCAAGGGCAACAGAGGCGGTTGCACAGAGGCCCCACGTGTAAGTCCAGGGCGTAGCTAGACACTCAATTTTGGGTGGGCCTGGGCCCAAGATGGGTGGGCAGAAGAATCTACAGGTGATTTGGTCTCTCCTCTCACCTGCATGCTATATGGTCTCTCAAAACCTTCTCTCTCCTGCATATCGTTTAAATAGCAGATTTTCACCGGCAGTGAGCAGCAACTAATATACTCATGTTGGCCCCACAGCCTTCCACTGACACAACTTCCTGTTTCCGCATAGGCAGGAATACGTCAGAGGGAAGGCTGTGGGGCTGGTGTGAGTATATGTATCAGCTGCTGCTCACTGCAGGCGAAGATCTGCTATTTACAAGGTATGCAGGAGGGACAGTTGTTGGGAGTTTTCAACTGGTGGGACTTGGGAATCCCTGCAAGCCACATCATAGGTGTGCTGCTACTGGATGGGCCTGGGCCCATCCAAGCCCACCCTTGGCTACGCCACTGGTGTAAGTGGGTTAGCTTTGCAGACTTTATCTCCTTCTATCTCCCTCCCTCTCTCCCCCCCCCCTTTGGTAATCCTGCTTCTCAGCACTGACGCTCTATACTCCTCCCACCACTCTGCCCGCCTGCCTTTCCATCTCCTCTCCCCTCAACCCCTCTCACCCCTTTGGTTTCGTGTTCCTCAGAGGGATAGCACCAATTTATTACCATTTCAGTCTAGGATATCCCAAGCTTGTAAACCACTAAGGGGCCCTTTTACTAAGCCGCGTTTGCGCGTACGCACATCCTACATGCGTCAATTTTGAACAACCGCCCGGCTACCGCATGGCCCGGGCGGTAATTTCATTTTTGACGCACGTCCACTACGTGCGCCAGAAAATATTTTTTATTTTCCGGCGGGCAGCACTAACTGGGCGGTAATTGGCTTTGTACGTGCGCTGACGATTACCGCCCTTAGTGACCTTACCACTAAGTCAGTGGGTGGCGGTAAGGTCTCAGGCCCAAAATGAAGACACTCCAATTTTCATTTTGCCGCATGTCTATTTTCGCCCCCCCCCCCCAGGCCTTTTTTTGTAGGCGCGCTGAAAAATGGGCCTGCGCGTGCCCAATACATGCGTGTACACCGGCACAGGCCATTTTTCAGCGCACCTTAGTAAAAGGACCCCTAAGATTACAGTAATAGTTGGCAATTAAAGAATTCAGTTTAAAAAAATAAATTTCCTGACACCTCATTTGAAATCTTACATACTGGGCGGGTAGGCCCCGCCAAACTGGTCTGTACAGGGCCCCACAATTGCTATGGCCGGCTCTGCAACCCAGACCTTGGGACACACCCACTCAGTTAGGTTTCAGGATATCCTCAATGAATACACATGGAATAGATTGCCATGCACTCCCCATCATTGTATGAAAATCTTTTTCATGCATATTCATTATGAATATTCTCAAAACCTGACTGTCCAAGTATGCCCCAAGGAATGGATTGGGAATCACTGCCCTAACCTTTGTATACCCCTCCCAGAAAGACTTCTTTTCAACCCAGCTAATATACACACTGGAGAAACTTGTGGGCAGTTTACATTCAGGCTAATTCAGGTAAACTGGTATTTGACCGGGTGTGTGACTTTGAAAGCTATTCTCTACAAGTATCTCTTTAAATATCATAAAGGTATAAACTTCTTTCTAATAAGGTGATTATTAGTTAACGTGGAGGGGCATAATGAAATGGGGCACCCAAGTTTTCCTGAGGGCGTCCTCGCAGGATGTCCCCGCGAAGGGGCAGGGAAACCCGTATTATTGAAACAAAATGGGCGGCCATCTTTCGTTTCAATAATACGGTCGGGGACGCCCAAATCTCAACATTTAGGTGGACCTTAGAGATGGTCATCCCCGATTTTCAGCGATAATGGAAACCGAGGACACCCATCTCAGAAATGACCAAATCCAAGCCATTTGGTCATGGGAGGAGCCAGCATTCGTATGCACTGCTCCCCTTGATACGCCAGGACACCAACCGGGCGGGCACCCTAGGGGGCACTGCAGTGGACTTCATAAATTGCTCCCAGGTGCATAGCTCCCTTACCTTGGGTGCTGAGCCCCCAACCCCCCCCCCCCAAAAAAAAAAAACCCACTCCCCACAACTGTACAACACTACCATAGCCCTGAGGGGTGAAGGAGGGCACCCAGATGTGGGTACAGTGGGTTTCGGTTGGATTTTGGAGGGCTCACATTTACCACCACAAGTGTAACAGGTGGGGGGGGGGAGGGGATGGGCCTGAGTCCGCCTGCCTGAAGTGCACTGCAGTACCCACTAAAACTGCTCCACGGACCTGCATACTGCTGTGATGGAGCTGGGTATGACATTTGAGGCTGGCATAGAGGCTGGCAAAAATGTTTTTAATTTTTTTTTTGGGTGGGAGGGGGTTGGTGTCCACTGGGGGAGTAAGGGCTATGGTAGTGGTGTACAGTTGTGGGGAGTGGGTGTTGGGGGGTTTGGGGAGGCTCAGCACCCAAGGTAAGGGAGCTATGCACCTGGGATCAATTTGTGAAGTCCACTGCAGTGCCCCCTAGTGTGCCCGGTTGGTGACCTGGCATGTGAGGGGGACCAGTGCACTACAAAATGCTGGCTCTTTCCACGACCAAATGGCTTGGATTTGACTGGGTTTGAGATGGCCGCCATTAGTTTCCATTATCGGCGAAAACCAATGGCGGCCATCTCTAACGCTGGCGATCACTAAGGGCAGCCCAAATGTTGAGATTTGGCCGGCCCCGACCATATTATCGAAATGAAAGATGGCCGGCCATCTTGTTTCGATAATACAGTCAGGTATGCCGATTTACGGGGCCGCCCTTATAGATGGCTGGCCCCGTTCGGGTATGCCCCTCTATATCTCCAAGACTTAACTAGCCTTTCCATTCCAGTTACCCACCAAACTTTATTCAGGCAAAAGTGTTGAGAGGGTAAGATAGATCTTACCGACTAGTACTTATTTTATAATTTTGTTCATTTAATCAAGACTAACCCCTGGATTCTATATTAATGTGCGTAATTGGCTTAGCAAGCTAATCATCATTGATAACAGCAATTAAGCACTAATCAGCAGTAATTAGCAATAATTAGAATTTACAAGCACAACTCACTAAGTGTATTCTGTAATGCAGTGCGCCTGACTTCTAACGCGTGGAGCCAAAAAGGGGCGTGGTTATGGGCAAGGAAATGGACAGACTTTATGCGCGTAGTTATAGAATATTGCCCAGTGCGCCTAAATCTACACGCCAGGACTTGCGCTATGTTTTCATTGGTGTAAATAGACACGAATAATTTTAAGTACTGGGATATCAACTAAATGTATTCTATATACTGCGCCTAAATCTAGACACCGCTTCTAGAATATACTTAGGTGGAAATGTTTTCCATGTGGATGTTTTGGGCACCGTATATAGAATCCTTCCCTAATTGCTGAGGAGGCAGGCCAAGAAGAATAAAAACTGGATTTAAGGAAATAGCTGTCTGGATTAAATTGGAAATGTATGTAATTATCATTTTCCCAAAAGATTGAATGTGTGGACATGTTCACCACATGTGTGCCATACTGGGAAAGACCGAAGATCTAACAAGCCCGGTATCCTGTTCCCAACAGTGGCCAATCTAGGTCACAAGTACCTGGCAAGATCCCAAAATAGTACAATACATTTTATGCTGCATATCCCAGAAATAAGCAGTGGATTTTCCAAAGTCCTTTTCAATAATGGCATATGGACTTTTCTTTTAGGAAGCAATCCAAACCTTTTTTAAACCCCGCTAAGCTAACTGCTTTTACTACATTCTCTGGCAGTGAATTCCAGACTTTAATTACACATTGAGTGAAGAAATATTTTCTCTGATTCGTTTTAAATTTACTACTTTGTAGCTTCATTGCGTGCCCCCTAGTCCTAGTATTTTTGGAAAGCATAAACAAAGCAATTCACATCAACGTGTTCCACTCAGCATTTTGTATACCTCTATCATATCTCCCCTCAGCTGCCTTTTCTCCAAGCTGAAGAGCCCAAGCCGTTTCAGCCTTTCCTCATAGGGAAGTCGTCCCATCCTCTTTATCATTTTCGTTGCCCTTCTCCGTACCTTTTCTAATTCCACTTTATCTTTTTTTGAGATGCAGTGACCTGAACTGCACACTGTATTCAAGGTGTGGTTGTACCATGGAGTGATACAAAGGCATTATAACATCCTTGTTTTTCTTTTCCGCTCCTTTCCTAATAATACCTAACATTCTATTTGCTTTCTGTGCCTGCTGCAGCACACTGAGCGAAGTATCGTCAGCGATGACTCCTAGATCATTTTCCTGGTCGGTGACTCCTCTACAATATAAAGGCCATTTTTATCTTGGCCATATGTTTTGCGTTAATGGCCATGTACTAATGTTGCCACTAGTGTGGCCGTTCTTTAAAATTACCGCAGGAGCACATTCGGCCACCTAGTTTGCAGGCGATAACAGCTCTTGCGTTATCTAGTTAGCACCAGGGCCGTAGCTACGGGGGGCCACGGGGGCCTGGGCCCCCACAAATTTCATCTGGGCCCCTGGTTTGGCTGGCGGGGGTCCCCAACCCCTGTCAGCCGAAACCTTCTTAATCATGCACAGGAGGAGCAAGAAGAAAGAAGAGCAGGCAGCATGCAGCGAACGCGGCTGCACCAGAGACCGCACTGAAGAAGGCTTCAGCTGGGGGGGGGGTTGGGGACCCCTGCCAGCAAAGGTATATGTTGTGAGGAGGCAAGGCGGTGGTGGGAGGCAAGGCGAGGCAGTGGGGGGGTGAGGAGCCGGGGCAAGGCGTGGTGGTGGGGCAGTGGGGCGGCACTCAAATGTGCCCCCAACCTCGGACTCTGGCCCCCTTCCACCATGAGGTCTGGCTACGCCCCTGGTTAGCACGCGGTAATATAGATGCACTAACTGGTTAGTGCAGGAACACTGTCTCCATCCCTGACACGGCCCCTCAAAAAAAAAAAAAAGAGACGTGTTTTAACGTACTGTCAGCGTGCACCGATTGCAAAGTTACTGCAGGATGCCTGAGTGTATCCTGCAGTTCTCCGTTTTTTGCTGTGTTAAGAATGCTTTAGCATCTAATGCAGCCCCTTAATTGTAGAAGCTAGCAAGATGATAGCTTGGGCTTCCAGCCTCTCTTATTTCAAATCAGTTTCGTAGATGTCTAACAGAAATATGAGAGTTCACTGTATTCACCCGTTTTTGTTCAAATGTAAAGTGCTTATTGAAATGTTAAGGCACACTGGAAGGGGACGGGGGCAGAGATAGGTAATGTGAGTTGTGCGTTTTGAACGTCTTTTAGCCAGCCATATTTTTAGGTTTTCTACAAAAAATATGTACGAGAGATTGGCATTCAGTTAACTTTCAAAAACCATAGGCTTCTCTCAAGCTGCTGTCTGAACATTTGAAAATGAAGATAAACAGGGGAAGGCTACGAGAAAACTCTAAATGATTCCAGAGAGCAATAACATCTGTCAGAAACATTGTGAAGAAATGGAGCTCACACAGTACGGTTGAAAATGCAAGATGTGGAAGACCAATACATATTTTTGAAAACTGCTCAAAAATGGGTCAGATTGAAAAAAAAAAAAAAAAAAAAAACAACAGCCCATAATAACTGCAAAGAACCTGCTGAAAAGATTAGCTGTCACTGGAGGAGTTGTTCGCAGTACATCGTTGCTTATACAACTGAACATTGATCTTCTTTGGAGAGTTGTCAGAAGAAAACGTTTTCTACATCCTGAAACTTTTTTTGGCTAACGAAACTATAAAATTGAATTGTCTGGCCACATCTTTGCAAGATATGTTTAAGAAGAAAAGAACATCTTGCCAACCATTACATACAAGATAGATTTGTTATATTTTGGGCAGTGTGTCAGTTAGTGGCATGGAAAATACTGTGTAGATACAAAGATGAAATGATTCAACTAAACATCAACATATCCTAGAAGAAAATAATTTTTATTTTCCTGCACGCGGTGGAAACAGTGCGGTAATTGTCATTCTATGCGCATAGACGATTACCGCACGGTTACCGCGGGAGACCTTACCACCAGCCATTGACTTAGCAGTAAGGTCTCAGACCCAAAACGGACGCGTGACAATTTTTATTTTGTCAAACGTCCATTTTCGTCAAAAAGGCTTTTTTTTTACAGGCGTGCTGAAAAATGGATCTGCGTGCGCCCAAAACACGCGCCTACACTAGCGCAGTCCATTTTTCAGCGCACCTTAGTAAAAGGACCCCTAAATTCTATAAAATGGTGCTTTAAAGATTGGCGCTGAAAAAAACTACTACTACTTATCATTTCTATAGCGCTACGAGATGTACGCAGTGCTGTACACTTGAACATGAAGAGACAGTCCCTGCTCGACAGAGCTTACAATCTAATTAGGACAGACAAACAGACAAATAAGGGATAAGGACAAAGAGTAGCGAGATTCCGTGCAGAATCCTAAAGAGTAGCAAGATTCCGGAATCCCATAGTAGCAAGATTCCGTGCAGAATCCCAAAGAGTAGCAAGATTCCGGAATCCCAAGACTACTACTACTACTACTTATCATTTCTATAGCTCTACTAGACGTACGCAGCGCTGTACACTTGAACATGAAGAGACAGTCCCTGCTCGACAGAGCTTACAATCTAATTAGGACAGACAAACAGGACAAACAAGAGATAAGGGAATATTAAAGTGAGGATGATAAAATACAAGTGAATAAGGGTTAGGAGTTAAAAGCAGCATCAAAAAGGTGGGCTTTTAGCTTAGATGGCCAGAGATGGAGCTTGACGTACTGGCTCAGGAAGTCTATTCCAGGCATATGGTGCAGCAAGATAAAAGGAACGGAGTCTGGAGTTAGTGGTGGAGGAGAAGGGTGCAGATAAGAGAGATTTACCCAGTGAACGGAGTTCCCGGGGAGGAGAGTAGGGACAGATGAGAGTGGAGAGGTACTGAGGAGCTGCAGAGTGAATGCACTTATAAGTCAATAAGAGGAGTTTGAACTGTATGCGGAAACGGATAGGAAGCCAGTGAAGTGACTTGAGGAGAGGGCTAATATGAGCATAACGACACTGGCGGAATATTAGTCCTGCAGCAGAATTTTGAACAGATTGAAGAGGAGAGAGATGGCTAAGTGGGAGACCTGTGAGAAGCAAGTTGCAATAGTCTAAGCGAGTGGTGATAACAGTGTGGATTAGGGTTCTGGTAGTGTGCTCAGAAAGGAAAGGGCAAATTTTGGTGATGTTATAGAGAAAAAAACGACAGGTTTTAGCAGAGGGAGAGGGAGGAATCGAAGATGACCCCAAGGTTACGAGCTGATGAGACAGGAAGGATGAGAGTGTTATCCACAGAAATAGAGAATGGGGGAAGAGGAGAGTGCTAAGCGCTCAAAAGTAGGCACCATTTTATAGAATAATGCTTAGTTCTGGGAACCGCGACTACTTTTAGGCATAGCTATTTACACCAATGAAACCCTGGTGTAAATCCCCACATCTAAATTAGGCATGGATCCCCTGAATTCTATAACAATGCGCATAAATTAAAGGAATGACCATGACACTCCAGTGGCTGCACCCCATTTTTGGACCCATGCATAAAATGTTATGTGCGGATCCCACGTGCATACATTTTAATTAAAGCCAATTAGCACCCATAATTCCGTGTTGAAATTTGAATTATCAGTACTTATTGACTTGCTATTCAATTAAATTGTGCGTGCAAATTGTGTACGCACTCAAACTTTCGCATGCAATTTAAAGTGCCATTTATAGAATTTGGGGAAAAGTGTACACATGAGCGTGTGTGCTCTTTCCTGATATTGCACGCACGTATGAGCCAGTACACATGCACATACCATCATGTGTTTGCGTATCATTGGGAAAGAGTGCACAATATTTGCCAGATTCTGTGTTAGCTGCGCAGTTTTGCTTGTGGATCACAGAGCTACACATAAATGAGTTAGCAAATTAGGCAGTAACAGTCAACTGTGGAGGAGTGGCCAAGTGGTTAGAGCACCGGTCTTGCAATCCAGAGGTGGCCCCTTCAAATCCCACTGCTGCTCCTTGTGATCTTGGACAAGTCACTTAACCCTCCATTGCCTCAGGTACAAACTTAGATTGTGAGCCCTCCTGGGACAGAGAAATATCCAGAGTAACTGAATGTAACTCACCTTGAGCTACTACTGAAAAAGGTGTGAGCAAAATCTAAATAAATAAACTATTGGCGTTAACAAGCATTTTATTGGCAGTAATTAATTAGGTGTTATCTGTGGCTCTACCCTACACCCTATTCTAGGGGCGCACTGAGACTACTCTGGGCCCCCCGCCATCCTGCTGTGGCCCCCCTGCCATGTTGTTGCCACCGCCATCAGTTCCCCCACCAAGCTGCCTCCCTCCCACCGTGTTGCCGCTGTCCCCCTCACCTTGAAGGGCCCTGGTGGTCTAGTGGCTTTGGCTTCTTCGGGGGCAGGAAAAAAATCTCCTCTTTCCTGCCCACCCGCTGCCTCTACTGCGTTGTCTGTGCCCTGAAGAGGACAGGTACAAATCAAGGTAGGGTTTACACAAAAAGTAGCACATAAGAGTATATCTTGTTGGGCAGACTGGATGGACCGTGCAGGTCTTTTTCTGCCGTCATCTACTATGTTATTATGTTACTGCGGGAGTCTCAGCAGTCATTTTGTAAACACAGCAGTGCAACTAGGGAGAATAGCGGCAGCATCCACTAGACCACCAGAGCCCCGTGGGGGCTGTAGTGTGCAGCGGCGGGCAACCAGATGTAGCCTTTGGGCCCCCTAGAGCCTCTGGGCTCTCGGGTACTGCCTGGTTGCCTGAATGGTCAGTCCACCCCTGCCCTGTTCTATAATATCTGTGCCTAAATTTCATGGTGGACAACTCCAAAGGGGGCATGACAAGGGTTACCATATTTTGTTGTCTCAAAAAGATGACAGATGTCTCGCCCACGCTCCGCCCCCTGTCACATATTCCCCTCCCCTGCCCCACCATCACCTCCCCTCCCCGAGGTCACCTCCCCTCCCCTTACTTACTATCTACTGCCCTGGTGGTCTAGTGACCTCTTTGGGGCAGGAAAGAACCCCCTCTTTCCTGCTGCGGAGCTCTGTCCTTTGCCCTGCATCCTGTTGCTGTGACGGTCTTGGGATTCAAAATGGCCACCGAGAGTTGAAGTCTCGTGAGGCTGCTTCAACTCTCGGCGGACATTTTGAATTTCGAGACCGTCACAGCAACAGGATGCAGGGCAAGGGCAGCGCTCCGGGCAGTAAAGAGGGGGCTCTTTGCTACCCTGAAGAGGTCACTAGACCACCAGGGCAGTAGATAGTAAGTAAGGGAAGGGGAGGCTAGGATAGGCCCGCCCGCCCGCCTGTTTGTCCAGAAATTCGGACAAATGGGCGGACTGGCAAAACCCGTCCAGACGCCCGGACATGTCCTCAAAAATAGGATATGTCCGGGTAAATCTGGACATATGGTAACCCTAGGCATGACTGTGGGTTGGGCATCGACAGGTCCAGGGTATTCCCAGAAAGTAGGCACAATGTTATGGAATACCTGCATTTGTGAGGCTAACTGACATCAGTTGGGCGCAAAATGAATGCTAAGTTGGTATTCTTTAAAGGTCGTTCTGCGCAGAGGAACTGGCTTAGCTCGGATCATCCCCGCATCTATCTTAGAATCTACCCCATGTGCAAATATCGCACACTTTTTCAGAAAAGTTTGCACTCTTCGTGCTGAGCGACATTCATTTGAAACAACTGGCCATAACAAAACAGAGAGGGCAATACAGCATACAAACAAGGTATACACACGAAAAAAGCAACACTGGGCCTTCAAGACTAGGACAACAGAAGTACTTTATTGACAGGTGACCCGACACGGGCCGTGTTTCGGCGTCAAATGATGCCTGCCTCAGGGGTTAAAATTTGATTCTGCAGTGTATAGGTCTTGCAGGTCAAATATCCCAACACATCAAAGTGTTATCATTTGGAAATGTTCGCCACAACACGAATAATCGCTCCTGTAAAAGCCGTCTCTTACGTGTAAATAGTATACTGGCTGAGACCTATGGTATTGCTCAACACAAATCTAGACTTAAGAAAAATGCTTTTTAAAAAAAATCCTTCAGTCAGTCATTGACAAATCCACAGCAACAATGTACATACCAATTATCTAAATAGAGCGAAAAATGTCAGGTCAGAAAGCTTGGGGATTATTTTTTTCCCTACTGAAAATCAGCAGAGGGGCACAAAGAGGAATTAAAAAGCTTGACATTTCATTCATTTGAGTTCACTTCAGTCAGGTCAGTGGCTCCTTGGACTTTCTATTGATTGCATGGCTGCTTATTACTGGTATGCTTACTAGAGGTACCAGCCTAGGATTTAGATGTCTTCCCTTCCTCCATTTCATCACTACCTTTTTGTTCTTAATTAAGAAGCATCTGGCGATTGGGGACTTGTTAAGCTGCATTGCTGAATTGTCAGAATCTTAATGGTTTCTTACTTTATTGCTTCCCTGTTTTGATGCTTTCAAGAATGCAGGCTTAATTCTTTTCTTCTCAGTTACTACGGGGATTTGCAGGGTGTGAGCGGCAACCGTTCTCTGAAAATACTTCCTTGTTCTCTCTTTCCCCCACCCCCTGAGTCCTTTGGGAGGCTTACTGTTCACCCTATTGGGAAGAGACCATATGTTTGAGTACTGGAAACCCAGGTGCAAATCCTACCACGGCGATGAGAAGCGCCAGTTCTGTTGCAAACTCCTCTGGAATAGGAACTTGTCATCAGGTGGCTCTTCTTTTGTAACACACTGGAGTCGTGTCCTAACGTAGTGTTGTGTCTTTGATCCCTGCAGTTTGGTTGAAGAAACCTTTCTGTGGTAAAACCTCTTGGGGTCTTAAGGGCCCTTTTACTAAGCCGCGTAGGCACCTATGCTACTACTACTTATCATTTCTATAGCGCTACTAGACATATGCAGCGCTGTACACTTCAACATATATGCAAACGACGTAACGATCTACATCCCATTTAAACAAGATTTAAAGGAAATTTCCAATGACATCAACCAAAGCCTACACATCATGCATTCATGGGCGGATGCATTTCAGCTGAAACTCAATGCAGAAAAAACCCAATGCCTAATACTCACCTCTCAACACAACACGAACAAATTCACCACCATTAACACACCAAAACTGAATCTTCCAATTTCGGACACACTAAACATTCTTGGAGTTACCATTGATCGACACCTAACTCTTGAGACTCGCGCGAAAAACACAATCAAGAAGATGTTCCACTCAATGTGGAAATTAAAAAGATTGAGACCTTTCTTCCCAAGGGCCATCTTCCGCAACCTGGTACAGTCGATGGTACTCAGTCATCTGGACTACTGCAACACACTCTACGCTGGCTGCAAAGAGCAAATAATCAAGAAACTTCAGACAGCTCAGAACACAGCAGCCAGACTCATATTCTGTAAAACAAAATATGAAAGTTCGAAACCCCTACGAGAAAAGCTACATTGGCTCCCACTCAAAGAATGCATCACGTTCAAAATATGTACCCTAGTTCACAAAATCATTCACGGAGATGCCCCAGCCTATATGTCAGACCTGATAGACTTACCACCCAGGAATGCTAAAAAATCATCCCGCACATTCCTCAATCTTCACTTCCCCAACTGTAAAGGTCTAAAATACAGACTAATGCATGGGTCAACCTTCTCCTACTTGAGCACACAATTCTGGATCGCGCTGCCGAGCAGCTTAAAAACAATCTATGAACTAACTTCCGCAAACTACTGAAGACCCATTACTTTAACAAGGCATACCACAAAGATCAACAAATGTGAACTCCTACACATATATCCAGAACTGTCTTACAATATTTGCTGGTCACACTACTATCATGTTTTATCATTATTATGTTACCCATGATCCTTATGTAATACTAAATGTCTATTTTCTTATATTTTTCCATCATTCATGATGTATTGTAAGCCACGTTGAGCCTGCAAAGAGGTGGGAAAATGTGGGATACAAATGCAATTAATAAATAAATAAACAAACAAACATGAAGTGACAGTCCCTGCTCGACAGAGCTTACAATCTAATCAGGACAGACAAACAGGACAAATAAGGTATAAGGACAAAGGGAGCAAGATTCCAGAATCCCAAAGAGTAGCAAGATTCTGTGCGGAATCCCAAAGAGTAGCAAGATTATGTGCGGAATTCCAAAGACTACTACTACTACTTATCATTTCTATAGCACTACTAGATGTATGCAGCACTGAACATGAAGAGACAGTCCCTGCTCGACACAGCTTACAATCTAATTAGGACAGACAAACAGGACAAACAAGAGATAAGGGAATATTAAAGTGAGGGTGATAAATAAGGGTTCAGAACAAGTGAATAAGGGTTAGGAGTTAAAAGCAGCATCGAAAAGGTGGGCTTTTAGCTTAGATTTGAAGACGGCCAGAGATGGAGCTTGACATACCGGCTCAGGAAGTCTATTCCAGGCATATGGTGCAGCAAGATAGAAGGAACGGAGTCTGGAGTTAGCGGTGGAGGAGAAGGGTGCAGATGAGAGAGATTTACCCAGTGAACGGAGTTTCCGGGGAGGAATGTAGGGAGCGATGAGGGTGGAGAGGTACTGAGGAGCTGCAGAGTGAATGCACTTATAGGTCAATAAGAGGAGTTTGAACTGTATGTGGAAACGGATAGGAAGCCAGTGAAGTGACTTGAGGCGAGGGCTAATATCAGCATAACGACACTGGCGGAATATTATTTGTGCAGCAGAATTTTGAACAGATTGAAGAGGAGAGAGATGGCTAAGTGGGAGACCTGTGAGAAGCAAGTTGCAATAGTCTAAGCGAGAGGTGATAAGAATGTGGATGAGGGTTCTGGTATTTATTTATTTATTTATTTTATTGCACTTGTATGCCACATTTTCCCACCTATTTGCAGGCTCAATGTGGCTTACAAAAGACCTGTTATGGCAGCGCCATCCCAGAGTAAAAGATACAATTGGTGTTACAAAAAGATTAAGGCTGACATAAAAGAACTTTACAACAGTTATAGAAAGAAGACTTCCGAATAAGGGTGGAGTGTTGGAGTGTTATAATTAAGCTAAGGATTCTCGTGGTAGGCCTTGTTGAAGAGAGAGGTTTTCAGAGATTTGCGAAAGTTAGTTATTTCGTTAATTATTTTCGTTAGTTGGTAGTGTATTCCACAGCTGTGTGCTCATGTAGGAGAACCTGGTCGCATGTGCTAGTCTGTATTTTAATCCTTTACAGCTGGGGAAGTGTAGATTAAGAAATGTGCGGGCAGATCTTTCAGCATTTCTAGGAGGCAGGTCCACGAGGTCTAGCATGTAGGCCGGGGCATCTCCGTAAATGATTTTATGCACAATCGTGCAGATCTTGAACGCGATATGTTCTTTAAGTGGGAGCCAGCGTAGTTTCTCTCTTAGGGGTTTTTGCACTTTCATATTTTGTTTTTCCAAATATGAGTCTGGCTGCAGTATTCTGGGCTGTTTGAAGTTTCTTGACAGTCTGTTCTTTGCAGCCAGCGTAGAGTGCATTGCAATAGTCTAGGTGACTTAGTACCATTGACTGTACCAGGTTGCGAAAAATGGATCTTGGGAAGAAAGGTTTTACTCTTTTGAGTTTCCACATGGAGTAGAACATCTTCTTAGTTATAGTGTGCTCAGAAAGGAAAGGGCGAATTTTGCTGATATTATAGAGGAAGAAACGACAGGTTTTAGCAGTCTGCTGAATATGTGCAGAGAAGGAGAGGGAGGAGTCAAAGATGACCCCAAGGTTACGAGCTGATGAGACAGGAAGGATGAGAGTGTTATCCACAGAAATACAGAATGCGCCAATTCGAAAGACGCACCAATTTGGAACTACCGCCCGGCTACCGCATTGCCTGGGCGGTAATTTCATTTTGTACGTGCGTCCATTAGGCGAGCAGGAAATTTTCCGGCACGCGGCACTAACCGGGCGGTAATCAGCATTGTATGGCGATTAGTGCTCGGTTAACGTGCAAGACCTTACCGCTAAGTGAATGGCCGACGATAAGGTCTCAGGCCCAAAGTGGACACGCACCAATTTTCATTTTGCCGCACGTCCATTTTCGACCCAAGAAAAAGACCTTGTTTTGCAGGCGCGCTGAAAAATGGACCTGCGTGCGTCCAATACACACGTCTACAACAGCGCAGGCCATTTTTTGGCGCACCTTAGTAAAAGGACCCCTTAGCTTTTGGTTCTCTGCATTCCGTTCAGTCATATTGAATAGTAGGGCCCGATATTCAGCACTATTTAACCAGTCAGGAACAGCTGCTGGTGAGACAGACGGTTATCTCCGCCGTGTATTAGTGTATAGCAGCTATCCAGCTATATCGCGTGATCTATCCATTTATCCATGAATACTCAAGCGCTGGCTGGCTATGTTTAGCAGAGAAATCGGACTGCATAAATAGTACCCTGTTTCCCTGAAAGTAAGACATCCCCCGAAAATAAGACCTAGTAGAGGTTTTCCTGAATTGGTAGATATAAGGCCTCCCCCGAAAGTAAGACCTAGCAAACTTTTGGTTGAAAGCAGAGCCGGACAAGGCTGCCCCCGGGCCGCCCCCCACCCGAGGTCACCGGGCCCCCTTCCACCCACCCTCCGTCGCTCCCGGAACTAACCTTAAACGCCTCCTTTCACCTTCGCAGCAAGCAGGGCAGACCTCTCCTTCCTTCTGTGCCTCGCCCTCACGGACGTTACGTCAGGCGAGGGCGGGACACGGAAGGAAGGAGTGGCCTACCCTGCTGCTGCTTGCTGCGAAGGTGAAAGGAGGCATTTAAGGTTAGTTCCGGGAGAAACGGAGGGCGGGCGGGCCAACCCCGATCCAACCCCGATGTTTCCCCAAAAAATAAGACAGCCCCTGAAAATAAGACCTAGCGCATTTTTGGGGGCAAAAATTAATATAAGACAGTGTCTTATTTTTGGGGAAACACGGGTAGTTCTACCTTTGCCCACTATTTACTTAATTGGCCAGAGCTGAATATTCACATAGCCAGTTAAGTTAGAGTTTGCCAAAAAAAAAACCCTAGATATTCAATGCCAGCATCGAATATCCGGGGGAGCAGGAAAATGTGACAGGGGGGCGGAGCAAAGGCGTGAAAGGGGGCAGGACGGGGTGTGAAAGGGGGCAGGGCATGTGTCCTCCTTTTTGGGGGACAAAATATGGTAACCCTAAGCTCAACCTTCACTTTGGAGCACAAGCTTTGACCAGGCACCAAGAATTTGGGCCTGATGATAAAACTCCTACAAAAATCATGTAAACAGCCAGGGCTGTGCACGGAACACAAATTTTGGTCTGGGTTCAATTTGTTTAGGTATTTTCCCCAATTTTCAGACTTCTGTTCATTTCACTCATTCATTTTAATAAAAATTATTTTAAAATTGCATTAAAACTTTTTAACACACACTAATTGATTGAACGTTCATTAGTTCATAAGTTAACACATGTTAATTTGATTTACTATGGACTAAAACATTTTGAAAGAGCTTTAATAAACTGAACATGACATCCAGAGAAGTGTTCCAATACCTTTACTATAAATACCTGAGCAAGTCAGCGTTTCGGACCTAAGTTTGCTGAAAGATCTGAATAGGAACCAGTAGCGTAGCCAGAGTTCAATTTTTAGATGGGCCTGGAGGTGGACTGGGTGGGCAAGGGCCTCGCATTTCCTCTCCACCCGCTCCCCCCCCCCCCGAACTGTTTCAAACCCAGGGCATTTGGCAGTGTTCTTCCAGATGCCAACAGCCCCCTGCACATGGTCAGTTCTGGTCATTTTTACTGCCCTGAAGCACCGTTCTCCCTCCAGCACCGACGATTCCCATAGTCAGCCTTCTGCCAGCGTGCGTCCCACCTTTGCGGAAAACAGACAGTTGCAGAGTAGGTGGGATGCGCCTGAGAAGAGGCCCTGAGGACGCACGCTGGCGGAAGGCTGGCTATGGGAATCGCCGGTGCTGGAGGAAGAATGGTACTTCAGGGCAGTAAAAGTGAGCAGACCACGCGGACGGGGAGAGCGGGCAGAAGAGGCAGGAAAAGATTGGAGCCACGCTTGGGAGAGCTACGCCATTGGTTGGGTTGGGGCTAGTTAGGGTGGGCGGGCCTGGAGCAAAAGTGGCTGGGCCTGGGCCCGTCCAGGTCCGCCCGTGGCTACGCCCCTGATAGGAACAGAGGAGGAGTTAGGAGTGAGAAAATAAATATTCTGGATGTGTCTAAACCAACTGACTTTAAGGGAGCAGAAAACCAGAATCAAGGATCTTCAACAGGGACATCTGAGAAGGAGAAGGCCATGGTCTGGCTTTTCCCCTTTTCGAAACATGTAAACGGGTAATTGCTACGAGTTTTGCTTTTCTGTTTCCAAAAATAAAGAATCTTGTTTGGAATCACTAATTTCTCTGTCTAGGGCTGAAGTGAGTAGACTGAAGGAGTTGCTGAGCCAAGGAGATATCTCGATTTCCTAAGGGGTCCTTTTACAAAGGCGCAGTGAAAAATGCTTGTGGTAGTGTAGGCGCGGGTTTGTAGCGTGCCTGTAAAAAGGCCTCTTTGCCAAAAATGGACGTGCGGCAAAATCCAAATTGCCGCTCATCCATTTTGGGTCTGAGACCAACCTTACCACCAGCCATAGACCTAGAGGTAAAGAATTTGGGCACTAATGACCTACGCTGTCAGATGCCACTTGGCTGTGCGTATCGGACGCGCACCAAAAATGAAATTACCGCAGAGCCACATGGTAGTCAGGCCGGTAAGTCCATTTTGGCATGCATTGGGTGCGCGTCGGCGCCTACGCGGTTAGTAAAAGGGCTCCAAGAGTGTTCTAAGAACTGTACCTTTCACAGTGGGCCTGTTCCCCCTATCCAGAGCAAAGAATTACTGGAGAAGGCCAGTACACCATCTGCTTCATCGCTTAAGAAACCAGGAAGCCGAGCTAGGGTTGTACCCTGCCTGCCCTAACGAGGGGTTACACAGCTTCACATAACCTTCAAGTCGCCCACATATTTGTTGGAACGCCAGCATTTTTCTCACATGTGTTCTCCATTTGTTGAACTCTCCCAAACTTTTCAGCGTAACAGAATCCATATGGTGTATCAGACCTTCGAGCAGAATCATCCAGGAGAATCTTTTTGCAAAAAGCTTTAGCCCCCGTTCTGAAAGTTTGGAGAAGCTATGTTCAATAAAGGTTTTGTAAATATTTAAATGTTTTCTGTTCTTGCTGCCAAATTTGGTGTGTCATGCCCTCTACCTCTAGGAATAAACTTAACATCTCACCCAAGTATAAAACTGGAGCATGTCCCGGGATTTTGTCTTAGTGCAAAAAGAAACCAAGCTAAATATATTCCTGTTGGTACATTCCTGATTGTAGTGTATGAACAAATGAAAGAAACCAGGGTTGCGAGGATTATAATTATTGACCATTCATGTGTGTGGTCTCAAAAGCTGAAAAAGTTAAGGCTTTGATTAGTGGCGTTGTGCAACTCGGAAGTGTGCGTGTATTAAGTCAAAAGTAATGTTCCAGTACTTCTCATCCACCCATAAATGAATGCCACATACTGAAAAAAAAAAAAGTAACCACACAAAGGATGCAAACAGAGCTGCAGCCTTTGAATACAACTGGCAGAAGTTGTCATGAACTGGGAAATTCCCAATAGAAGCTGTTATTCAAAGGGATTGTGATCTAAACTTTGAGAGGTGGAGGGGCATAATCGAACGGGGCGCTCAAGTTTTCCTGACGGCATCCTCGCAGGACGTCCCCCGCAAAGGGGCGGGGAAACCCGTATTATCATTCGTTTCGATAATACGGTCAGGGATGCCCCAAATCTCAACATTTAGGTCGAAGTTAGAGATGGTTGTCCCCAGTTTTCAGCCATAATGGAAACCGAGGACGCCCATCTCAAAAACGACCCAAATCCAAGCCCTTTGGTTGTGGGAGGAGCCAGAATTCGTAGTGCACTTGTCCCCCTCTCATGCCAGGACACCAACCGGGCACCCCTAGGGGGCACTGCCAGTGGACTTCAAAAATGCTCCAGGTACATAGCTCCCTTACTTTGTGTGCTGAGCCCCCCAACCCCCCCCCCCCCTCCACTACCCACTACTGTACACACTACCATAGCCCTTAGGGATGCAGGAGGCACCTAGATGTGGTACAGTGGGTTTCTGGTGGGTTTTGAAGGGCTCCCTTTACCACCAACAAGTGTAGCAGGTGGGGGGGTGGGGCCTGGGTCCGCCTGCCTGAAATGCACTGCACCCACTAAAACTGCTCCAGGGACCTGTTTACTGCTGTCATGGAGCTGGGTATGACATTTGAGGCTGGCATAGAGGCTAGCAAAAATATTGTTAAAGTTTTTTTTTAGGGTGGGAGGGGGTTGGTGACTGGGGGAGTAAGGGGAGGTCATCCTCGATACCCTCCGGTGGTCATCTGGTCAGTTTGGGCACATTTTCATGGCTTGGTCGCAAGAAAAAAATGGACCAAGTAAAGTCCGCCAAGTGCTTGTCAAGGACGCCCTTCTTTTTTCCATTATTGGCCAAGGATGCCCATCTCTTAATCACGCCCATGTCCCGCCTTCGCTACGGTACCAACACGCCCCCGTGAACTTTGGTCGTCCCCGTGACGGGAAGCAGTTGAGGACGCCCAAAATCGGCTTTCGATTGTGCCGATTTGGGCGATCCTGAGAGAAGGACGCCCATCTCCCGATTTGTGTCGGAAGATGGGCGCCCTTCTCTTTCGAAAATAAGCCTGTTAGTATTCTGTATTGGCCTTTGAAATTTTACTAGGGCTGAATGCCTAGTTTATGTTCAAATTTCACTAAACTCCTACATTTTTAATTTATATGTTTTCCTTCTTTGTTATATACCTGCTTTTTCTTTTGCTTTATTGTAATACAATTAAAATATATACATCTTTACTGTGTATGCTTATGCTTTTTAGCTCCTGTCTTAAAAATTCAGTTTTCTATTGGTGGTCCCCTTTTTTTTTGGGGGGGGGGGGTTGAAGGCCAAGGATGGATTAATTTGTTCCATGTTTGTAACGATAATTATTTTTAAAAAAATGCATTCAGAGGTCTCTGCTCATATGTACTTGCTGTTGTCTTCCTTAGTCCCATCTTATTATGGGTTCAAGGAAGCACAAACCCTCATCTATGCAAAAGAGAGCCTTCGTACGCCTGAAAGAAAATACGTGTTTTCAAGGCAGTCTCAAATTTAGGGTGGGAAGGTTCCAATTTCAATTGTGTAGGAAGTGAGTTCCATAATGATAGTCCCAGAAAAAAACGAAAGCACTTTTCCTGTGCAACTAACCAACTAATTGGGAGTAATCCAGTTCCTGTAGAGAGATGTTTTGTCCGGTCCTGGTTTCGAACTAGAGAGGTGCACGGGGACAGAAATCTTACCCGCCCCATCTGTCCCTGTGGGGAATCTAACCCATCCCTGCCGCAAGTAATCCAGCTCCCAGCTTGTCCAGCCATTGCCATGCCGCAGTCACCTTGACCCCACCCCCTCCCCCAAGAAAGCCAGATTCTACAAGCAGTAAAAGTTCTAGTAAAATCGCCACTACGCCATATTGTAAGCCACATGAGCCTGCAAATAGGTGGGAAAATGTGGGATACAAATGCAACAAATAAAATAAATAAATAAACAAACAGGGACTTCAACAAGAATGCAAAAATTGAGTAGTTTAGAAAGGTTTTCAAAAGCACAGCCAGGTAAGGAGGACAAAGAAAATATAATGATTTATGAACGAAATGCACAGTTTAGGACTGAATCCGATGATGCTGGATGAGTAGCAGCATTTCACGATCATATTTGCTAGCTCGAGAAAGTCGTCAGTCGAAACCAGAGGTGCTTCCGCCTTGCTGACTCAGAAAAACTTCTAAGTTGAAATGCAGCCAAGGGGATGTACACTACCCTGTCTCTGAAAGCAGCTCTAGTTTGAAACATGCTATGTGCCAAATGATATTTTTGTCTCATTCAACATTCCCTTGAAACTGTCCGGGAGTCTGCTGCAGACAGGTCCCCAGGGAATCCCACAGAATCTACTTCACACTTGGGAAATGTTTCAAAGCCTTTGAAATGGTTGTAGTAAATCAAGATTCACTGTTGATAATGAACAATTAGACTTATTTTCCTACTCATAAATATTTTAAATAAAATCCAAGCTTCAGTTATGGTCTGGTCTTCTCCACTGTTCACAGAAGGGACACGGGTGAAGTGCTTCTTTCTAGGAGGGTCTAACAGACCCTCTTAATCTGGAAGACAAATGGTTCAGTAGCAGTTGTAGTTCAAATTGAGTTAAATTCGGGTGCTATAGCTATTTCCCTCTCTCCAAAGGGCTTAACAATCGGGTCCTTTTACTAGAGGGCTGTATCCCTTAGATTCTATTTAGGTCACTCAAAGTTGGGGGTGGATCCCAGATCTCTACCTAAACTAATTAGTTAATGAGCTGTTAACATTCAGTAATTGGCGTTAATTGGCAGTCATTTGTGTTTATGCACGGATCAGCCCCCCAGCCCCCCATTACCTCTCTACCCTCCTCTCCCCGTATGTTCCCGCCCGTAACCTCCGCTCTCAGGACAAATCACTCCTATCTGTACCCTTCTCCAACTCGCTAACTCCAGACTCCGCCCCTTCTGCCTCGCATCACCTTATGCCTGGAACAGACTTCCCGAGCCCATACGCCAAGCGCCCTCCATGCCCATCTTCAAGTCCTTACTTAAGGCCCATCTCTTCTCCCTTGCTTTTGGCGCCTAACCACCTTCCCCATTCATGCTACCTACACAGACTACATAGTTTGTAACCTTTAGATTGTAAGCTCTCTTGAGCAGGGACTGTCCTTCCCCATGTTAAACTTGTACAGTGCTGCGTAACCCTGGCAGCGCTATAGAAATGCTAAGTAGTGGTAGTAGTAATCTGCCCTGTGTCCTATTTTATAAAATGTGTCTAAATTATATACCCCCAGATTCTATATATGATGACTTAATTTCCGCAACAAAATCGGAGCGTATTCTATAACAATGCACATAACTTAATTGATTAAATAGATAATCAGTGCTGTTAAGTGGATGTTACAGGCAATTGGCACTAATTGGCATTAATTAAGATTTACGTGCACAACTCACTAAGTAAACATAGTAGATGACGGCAGAAAAAGACCTGCCCGGTCCATCCAGTCTGCCCAAGAAGATAAATCATATGTGCTACTTTTTTTATTTGTACTGTCCTCTTCAGTATTCTGTAACGTGGTGCACCTAAATTCTAAGTCACTAACAGGCTCATTTTCAAAGCACTTAGCCTCCCAAGTTCCATAGAAACCTATGGAACTTAGCCTCCCAAAGTGCTTTGAAAATATGCCTCATAGAGGGCCATAATCGAACGGGGAGCACCCATCTATAAGGGCGCCCATTCTCCGGGGACGGCCCCAGGAAGGGGCGGAAGCAAACTGTATTATCGAACGTCCATCTTTTGTTTCGATAATACTGTCGGGGCCGGCCAAATCTCAATATTTAGGTCAACCTTAGAGATGGTTGACCTAAATGTTGAGATCGCCAGACTTAGAGATGGCTGGCCTGGTTTTCGCCGATAATGGAAACCGAGGCCGGCCATCTCAAAACTGGCCAAATCCAAGCCATTTGTTCGTGGGAGGAGCCAGCATTTATAGTGCACTGGTCCCCCTCACTTGCCAGGACACCAACCGGGCACCCTAGGGGGCACTGCAGTGGACTTCATTAATTGCTTCCAGGTACATAGTTCCCTTCTCTTGGGTGCTGAGCCCCCCAAATCCCCCCCCCCCAAACCCACTCCTCACAACTGTACACCACTACCATAGCCCTTATGGTGAAGGGGGGCACCTACATGTGGGTACAGTGGGTTTCGGGTGGGTTTTGGAGGGCTCACATTTACCACCACCACAGTGGTAACAGGTGGGGGGGATGGGCCTGGGTCTGCCTACCTGAAGTGCACTGCACCCACTAAAACTGCTCCAGGGACCTTTATACTGCTATGATGGAGCTGGGTATGTCATTTAAGGCTGGCATAGAGGCTGGCAAGAAAATGTTTTAAAATTATTTTTTGGGGGTGGGAGGGGGTTGGTGACCACTTGGGGGGTAAGGGAAGGTGTTCCCTGATTTCCTCCGGTGGTCATCTGGTCAATTTGGGCACCTTTTCGAGGCTTGGCCGTGAAAAAAAATGGACCAAGTAAAGTCAGCCAAATGCTCATCAGGGACGCACTTCTTTTTCCATTATCGGCCGAGGACGTCCATCTCTTCGGTACGGTGCCGACACGCCCCCGTGAACTTTGGTCGCCCCCGCGACGGAAAGCAGTTGAGGGCGCCCAAGATCAGCTTTTAATTATGCCGATTTGGGCGACCCTGAGAGAAGGATGCCCATCTCACGATTTGTGTCAGAAGATGGACGCCCTTCTCTTTTGAAAATCCCCCTGTTAGTGGAGCATTCCTTGGTACAGTGTGGAAATAAGTATTTGATCCCTTGCTGATTTTGTAAGTTTGCCCACTGACAAAGACATGAGCAGCCCAAATGAAGGGTAGGTTATTGGTAACAGTGAGAGATAGCACATCACAATTAAATCCGGAAAATCACATTGTGGAAAGTATATGAATTTATTTGCATTCTGCAGAGGGAAATAAGTTTTAATCCTCTGGCAAACAAGACTAATACTTGGTGGCAAAACCCTTGTTGGCAAGCACAGCGGTCAGACGTCTTCTGTAGTTGATGATGAGGTTTGCACACATGTCAGGAGGAATTTGGTCCACTCCTCTTTGCAGATCATCTCTAAATCATTAAGAGTTCTGGGCTGTCGCTTGGCAACTCGCAGCTTCAGCTCCCTCCATAAGTTTTCAATGGGATTAAGGTCTGGTGACTGGCTAGGCCACTCCATGACCCTAATGTGCTTCTTCCTGAGCCACTCCTTGTGTGCATTGGCTGTATGTTTTGGGTCATTGTCGTGCTGGAAGACCAGCCACGACCCATTTTTAAGGGCCCTGGCGGAGGGAAGGAGGTTGTCACTCAGAATTGTACGGTACATGGCCCCATCCATTCTCCCATTGATGCGGTGAAGTAGTCCTGTGCCCTTAGCAGAGAAACACCCCCAAACATAACATTTCCACCTCCATGCTTGACAGTGGGGACGGTGTTCTTTGGGTCATAGGCAGCATTTCTCTTCCTCCAAACACGGCGAGTTGAGTTCATGCCAAAGAGCTCAATTTTGTCTCATCTGACCACAGCACCTTCTCCCAATCACTCTCGGCATCATCCAGGTGTTCACTGGCAAACTTCAGACGGGCCGTCACATGTGCCTTCCGGAGCAGGGGGACCTTGCGGGCACTGCAGGATTGCAATCCGTTATGTCGTAATGTGTTACCAATGGTTTTCGTGGTGACAGTGGTCCCAGCTGCCTTGAGATCATTGACAAGTTCCCCCTTGTAGTTGTAGGCTGATTTCTAACCTTCCTCATGATCAAGGATACCCCACGAGGTGAGATTTTGCGTGGAGCCCCAGATCTTTGTCGATTGACAGTCATTTTGTACTTCTTCCATTTTCTTACTATGGCACCAACAGTTGTCTCCTTCTCGCCCAGCGTCTTACTGATGGTTTTGTAGCCCATTCCAGCCTTGTGCAGGTGTATGATCTTGTCCCTGACATCCTTAGACAGCTCCTTGCTCTTGCCATTTGTAGAGGTTAGAGTCTGACTGATTCACTGAGTCTGTGACAGGTGTCCTTTCATACAGGTGACCCATTGCCGACAGCTGTCTGTCATGCAGGTAACGAGTTGATTGGAGCATCTACCTGGTCTGTAGGGGCCCAGATCTCTTACTGGTTGGTGGGGGATCAAATACTTATTTCCCTCTGCAGAATGCAAATAAATTCATATACTTTCCACAATGTGATTTTCCGGATTTAATTTGTGATGTGCTATCTCTCACTGTTACCACATAACCTACCCTTCAATTATGGGCTGCTCATGTCCTTTGTCAGTGGGCAAACTTACAAAATCAGCAAGGGATCAAATACTTATTCCACCCACTGTATCTTTAATGTCTTTCTAAAGTGACAAGCTGCAGAGTCACAACTGTGCAAAAAGAAATGATAATGCCCGCAGTTATTTATAAATGATTAGGGGCCCTTTTACTAAGCCACGGTAAAAAGTGGCCTGCAGCAGTGCGAGTGCGTCTTTTGTGTGCGCGTAAGGCCAGTTTTTACCTCATTCTGGAAAAAGGGCCTTTTTTTGGAGGTGACGGAAAATAGACCTGCGGCAAAATAAAAACCAGCAGGCGTCCATTTTCGGCCTCAGACCTTACCGCCACCCATTGACTTACTGGTACGGTCTCACGCGATACCCGGGCAGCAGGCATGTAGCGCGCGCACACTGCCGTCTACAGCTGGGTAAACGCCACGCGGTAGAAAATAGGAAATGTTTTGTACCATGTCTTTTTGGCACGCTCCAAATTCACGTATTAGTGAGCGGTAATGCTGATTGGCAAAAGATAAATGTGCCAAGGTCCTAAAATGGTATCGCTTCACATGTTGTTTCAAAAAGATTTGTAATACACGAGATGCCAAATTCTGGTTTGCAATTTTCATTTGCTGTAGTTAATTGTGAGGCAGAATTAAGACGGAAGGCTCAAACGTGTTGACACAAATTATTCTCACATTCTTCACATTATGTAGCTCCACACGGTATTGCTGGCTGCTGTGTATTTCTGTAATCATATGAAAATAGCTCATGTCGCTACTTGGAATAAAATGAATGAGCACTCTAGCGTAGGCAAGTATAATTGCTCTGTGCTTGCAAGACATACCGTGTCTCAATGAAAACAGTGGAGCCCACGTAGAATGAGTGATATTCCTAGAAGTGTGGCATGTGTTCTGAATTACGGTGTATTCATTCGCTTTTGTAATCACAGTTCTGATCTGTTTTTCCCACATTCCATCTGTCCCACAGCAAAGAGATTTTTCCAGTGCTTAGCAAAATAAAACTTTGAGATAAGTAGCACAGAGAGGGGAAAATATTAATTCTGTTTTTTAAAGACTGCAAAAGATCTTTAAACAATTGCATTATGGGACATTTATAAATTGCTTAGTATTATCTTACAACATCGGATATTTTGTAGGCGATAAGGGCTCATACACTAACCACGCGTTAATTGGTTAGCACGTTAATGCAGCTGCGCTAACTGATTAGCGCAGAGCACACTAGGAGCCATTTTACTAAGCCGCACAGGTGCCAACGCGTATCAAATTGGAGTTACTGCCCGGCTGCCCAGTGGCCCTTGCGGTAATTTCATTTTTGACGCGCGTCTGCTATGTGTGCCGGAAAATAATTTTTATTTTCTGGCGTGCGGCAGAAACCGGGCAGCAATCGCCTCATTCTGTGCGCGTAGATGATTTCTACACAGTTAATGCGTGAGACTTTACCACTAAGTCAATGGCTGGCCGTAAGGTCTCAGACCCAAAATGGATGCGCGCCAATTTTAATTTTACCGCACGTCCACTTTCGGCAAAAAAATGTTAAAAAGGCCTTTTTTTTTTACAGGTGTGCTGAAAACTGGATCTGCGTGCATCCAAAACACGCACCTACACTAGCGAAGACCATTTTTCGGCACACCTTAGTAAAAGGACCCCTTACTCTCTGACCCCAGATCCGCCCCCAGCACTAAAAGGTACAAAATATTTTTAACATATGGGTAGTGTGCGCACAAGGGGCGTAGCCAGACCGGCGGGAGGGGGGTCTAGAGCCCGAGATGAGGGGGCATTTTAGCCCCCCACGACGACGACCCCCCCCCCCCCCCACCGCCGCCAGCACCACCACCAACTTTGACCCCCCCCCCGCCAACGACCATCTCGACCCACCCTTCCTGCCACCAATCCTCCCCCGCCGCCACCGTCGCCTACCTTTGCTGGGGGGACCCCAACCCCCGCCAGCCGAGGTCCTCTTCTTCTGGCGCAAGGCTTCGTTTGTTCTGAGTCTGACGTGCTGCACGTTGTACATGCAGGACATCAGACTCACAGAAACAGAACGAAGCCTTGCAGATCAGCCAGCAACGGACGTCAGAAGCACAGAAACAGAACGAAGCCTTGCAGATCAGCCAGCAACGGACGTCAGACGCACAGAAACAGAACGAAGCCTTGCAGGTCAGCCAGCAACGGACGTCAGACTCACGTTGCTGGTTGATCTGCAAGGCTTCATTCTGTTTCTGTGAGTCTGACGTCCTACACATACAATGTGCAGGATGTCAGAAACAGAACGAAGCCTTGCGCAGGAAGAAGAGGACCTTGGCTGGCGGGGGTTGGGGTCCCCCACCAGCAAAGGTAGGTGACGGCGGGTTGACGGGGGGGGGGGTCGAGAGGGTCGTGGCAGGGGGTCCAGGGCCAAATCTACGGGAGCCCAGGCCCCTGTGGCCCCACGTATCTACGCCACTGGTGCACACATGCAAAAACTACCAAAGAACGTCTCCGCAGTGCATTTTAACATTCGGTAAGCATGCATTAGTGCTTACCGCAGCTTAGTAACAGGCCCCATAGTCTGTTTTGTGAATAAACTCTTCAAAGTATTAATTTGCCTTTTCTATCCACTTTGTACTCAGCCACCCTTGAAACAGCAGAATATAGGAGTCTAAATTAAAAGGCTGTCAGAATTGGGAGAAACATGTACTCATAGGTCAGTGTAATCTGTGGGGTACGGTAGCCCAAGGTGTTTCATAGCAAGGATGTTTTTGAAAGGGAAATAGCAGCGTTCATAACATTTTGAGGTTAAAATTAAATTGCATGTGAGTACAGCGCTCGATTTGCTGCTGAAACAGCTCTGTGGGAGACATTGGATTATAAGACTGATAACATTAGCTGGATATGTGCTGGTCATTACTAATTCATGAAAGTTTTTATAAAAAATGGACAGAATGCAGTGCGGAACTCACTGGTGCCTTGAAAATCCTTTCTGTTGCTTGTTAGTACTGGTCATGTACTGTAGAATACAAGAACAGCCATACTGGGTCAGACGGTCCATCTAGCCCAGTATTCTGTTTCCAACAGTGGCTAATCCAGGTCACAAGTACCTGGCAGAAACCCAAATATTAGCGAGGTTCCATGCTACCAAACCAGAGCAAGCAGGGGCTTTCCCGTGTCTGTCTCAATAGCAGGCCATAGACTTTTCCTCCAGGAACTTTTTTTTTAAACCCAGATACTCTAACTGCTGTTAACTACATCTTCTGGCAAAGAGTTCCAGAGCTTAACTGTTTGTTGAGAGTGGAGGAGTGGCCTAGTGGTTAGGGTGGTGGACTTTGGTCCTGGGGAACTGAGTGCGATTCCCACTTCAGGCACAGGCAGCTTCTTGTGACTCTGGGCAAATCACTTAACCCTCCATTGCCCCATGTAAGCTGCATTGAGCCTGCCATGAGTGGGAAAGCGCAGGGTACAAATGTAACAAAAATAAAATAGATACCATTGGAGATTCTACATGGAATGTTGCTACCATTGGAGATTCTACATGGAACGTTGCTATTCCACTAGCAACATTCCATGTAGAAGGCTGCGCAGGCTTCTGTTTGTGAGTCTGACGTCCTGCACGTACATGCAGGACGTCAGACTCACAGAAGCAGATGCCTGCACGGCCACATTGGTGATGTGCAAGGGCCGACTTCAACATGGAATGTGCTAGTGGAATAGCAACATTCCATGTAGAATCTCAAATAGTAGCAACAGTGGAGGAGTGGCCTAGTGGTTAGGGTGGTGGACTTTGGTCCTGAGGAACTGAGTTCAATTCCCACTTCAGGCACAGGCAGCTCCTTGTGACTCTGGGCAAGTCACTTAACCCTCCATTGCCCCATGTAAACCGCATTGAGCCTGCCATGAGTGGGAAAGCGCGGGGTACAAATGTAACAAAAAAAATATTTCTCCTTTGTGCCCCGAGAACCGAGTTGAGATTCTCTGGCATAGATTTATGAATCATAACCTGCAAATGCAGTCAATGCAAAGAGTATAATATAAATTCACGGAGATGCCCCGACCTACATGCTAGACCTCGTGGACCTGCCTCCCAGAAATGCTAAAAGATCAGCCCGCACATTTCTTAATCTACACTTCCCCAGCTGCAAAGGAGTAAAATACAAGCTAACTCATGCGACCAGCTTTTCCTACATTAGTACGCAGATGTGGAATACACTTCCAACTAATGTGAAAACAATCAACAACATAACCAATTGCCGCAAATCTCTGAAAACCTATCTCTTCAACAAGGCCTATCACGAGAACCCATAGATTAATTATACACTTCACCACTCCACCCTTACTCTGAAAATCAAAATTCCATCACAGTTTGCTTAGATCTTCCTGTCATCCTCGATCTCTTTGTAACACCAGTTGTGTCTTCTACCCTGTAATGGCGATACCATAACAGGTCTTTGTAAGCCACATTGAGCCTGCAAATAGGTGGGAAAATGTGGGATACAAGTGCAATAAATAAATAAATAAATATAAATAACTATGAAAAATAGAATCATTAATGCAACAGTAGGGAGCAAGAACCTGAGTTAATCCCCCGAATTCTATCTATAGCGCCCAATTTGCACGCACAATTTAATTGAATAACCAGCCAATTAGTGCCGATAATTGGGCTCTAACAATTAACTATTGGTTCTAATTGGAATTAATTTGGATTTTTGCACGCAAAGTTAGGTGCTGAGATTCAAGCGTAAATTTTATGCATGGGTGTGTAGAAAGGGGGCTTGACTGTGGAATGGCCGGATCAGGGGCATTCCTTCAATTGACTTGTTTTTTATTGAATAGGGGATCCCCATCTAATTTGGGCGCGAGGATTTTCACCAGGGTTCAGTTGATGTAGATAGTTGCGGATCCCGGCGTAAGCACTGTTCTGTAAAAGCAAACGCGGGCGCTAGAGGCCGTACTAGCACCCAGGTTTGCTACTGCCCCATAATCAGAGCCCCTGAGTGCATGAAAACGCGCTCGTGGGCTCCAATTGCAAGTAGCATGCAAATGTATGCTAAATAGGTATTTTATTATTTTTAGTTAGAACAATAAAGGAAGGTGGTGAGTATTATCAATACCAAAAACTAAACAATATCACCAACCAAAACAGCAGTATGTCATTCAACAATTGAATGTAATAACAAAGAGGAAAAAGCCTCAGTCGACCCCTGCTAGCTCATATCGCTTAGGGGTTACAGTGTGTCTCTCATACACATTGTATAATTTATTAATACAAAAAAGATCAAAGTGCTTCTGCAAATCACTCTCAAAAACAGCAGTACCTAGCTTAGAAATCTAACCACCGTAATAGTCCCACGGTGTTTCGTTCTCTGCTTCAGGGACTTGTGGTACAGTAAGCGGGAGCAAACTTTTCAAAAATTCAGGGAGCTCTATTTTTTTTTTTTTTTTGTTACAGTTGTACCCCGCTTTCCACTCATGGCAGGCTCAATGCTGCTTACATGGGGCAATGGAGGGTTAAGTGACTTGCCCAGAGTCACAAGGAGCTGCCTGTGCCTGAAGTGGGAATCGAACTCAGTTCCCCGGACCAAAGTCCACCACCCTAACCACTAGGCCACTCCTCCACTGTTGCTACTATTTGAGATTCTATATGGAATGTTGCTATTCCACTAGCAACATTCCATGTAGAAGTCGGCCCTTGCAGATCACCAATGTGGCCGCGCAGGCTTCTACATGGAATGTTGCTAGTGGAATAGCAACATTCCATGTAGAATCTCCATCGTAGCACCATTCCATCTAGAATCTCCAATAGTAGCACCATTCCATCTAGAATCTCCAATAGTATCTATTTTATTTTTGTTACATTTGTACCCCGCGCTTTCCCACTCATGGCAGGCTCAATGCGGCTTACATGGGGCAATGGAAGGTTAAGTGACTTGCCCAGAGTCACAAGGAGCTGCCTGTGCCTGAGGTGGGAATTGAACTCAGTTCCCCAGGACCAGAGTCCACCACCCTAACCACTAGGCCACTCCTCCTTTGTTTCTCACTCAATTTGTATCCTGGGATGTGGGGAGGGTCTTCATGCCATATAAGAGAGTATTCCCTTGTGGTGAAGCCCTGCCCAGTGCATCCCAGGATGCACTGCGCAGGGCTGGGCACCACCATTTTCAAGGCAGCACTGGAAGAAGAGGGAGTGTACTACTCCCTTCTCTGTCACATCAGGTACAGGGGTGGGGGGCGGGGAATGGGGCCGTTAGGCCACCAGGTTGGGGGACTTGTGTTTGCAGTCCACTGGGCCACCAGGGCTTTTATTTTGGGGTGAGAGGGGAGGGTTGGGAGGGGGGCTGGAGATCCACCAGATCTCCAGCCCCCCCATGAATTTGTGTTGTGGGGGGTTGGGATGACTGGAGGTCTGCTGGACCTCCAGCTCCCATGATGCTGGCTTGGGGTAGGGTTCGGGGGGGGGGGCACTAGGCCACCAGACCCTTGCATGGCTGGGGGGTCTGGGGTCCCACAGACCTCCAGACCCTATGTTTGACAGGTCTGGGCTTTTGAGAGCCCAGACCTGTCAAACAAGTGCAGGAGGATTATGCCTGAGTGCATGCTCAGGCACAATCCTCCCGTACTTTACCCTATGATCCAGTGGCGTTCTTAGGCTGGCTGACACCCGGGGTGGATCACCGATGCGCCCCCCCCCCCGGGTGCATTTTTACCTGCTGGGGGGGGGGGGGGTGTGCCGCGCGCTGTCGGCTCCGAGTCCGCTGTTCCCTGCTGCTCCCTCTGGCCCGGAACAGGAAGTAACCTGTTCCGTGCAGAGGGGAGCAGCAGGGAGGGAACAAGCGGACTCGGCCAAACAGGCACGCGACACCCCCCAGCGGCGTGCACCCGGGGCGGACCCCCCCCCCCCCTTGGTACGCCACTGCTGATCAGAGATAATAGCGCACATAAATTTGCATGCTATTATCTCTGATCATAGGGGGGTGGTAAAGCCCCACGCTGTTCCAGCGCTATTTAAAGAGCGCTGTTTGAATCGCGTGGGGCTTTGATCATCTGCCCACTTGAGTGTCCTTTATAGGATACGCTTAGCGTTTTTTTTTCGGTGCTATTTATAGAATTTAGTTTAATATGTGAAATTGCGTTGATTTTTGTTTTAAGGCATCTTTCTGAAAACAGGGTGGCGTAAATATGAATTGCAGCGCATCCTATGAAGGGAGACGTTTCTGGACTGGTTTTGCTCAAACGGATAAAAGCATTGCCTTATGTTCCTGCAATCCACATCAAAGACTCCCCACCCCCCACCCGAAAGGATATGTTTTCAGTGTCAAGTAATACTCTATTTCACTATAATGTAAAGCCTTTGCCAGCTCATCTACCAGGCAGATTAAGACTTCCGTTTCCCCTAGTATTTACAGCAAGTGGATAGCTTTTTTGCTTACTGTGCTGATGGCAGCTGATATTATTATTACTTTCTAAGCAGTTTCAAATGGTTTGGAATACTTCTCTCAGCTACACAGATGTATTGAGTTAGTGAGTGGTAATATCTACTCTACAAATGTACATGAAAAATCCTTAAGGGCTCAGGCCCTAACACACGCTTAGTTGCACTCAGAAATGCAGATTGCTGCTGCTTTTTTGGGGCCATTTGATGCTTGATTAAGATTCTTTACATTGTTCTCTAGTTGTCCATAAGA